>NW_026701298.1:0-26793 GCF_030435755.1 Ochotona princeps | reverse complement strand
GGGAAGAAAAGAAGCAAGTCAGTTAGCATTGAACATCTAAACGGGGTGGGAGGAGAAGCGGTGCCGAGATGGCAAGGAGGGAGCCAAGAGAGTGGGGGGAGGGGTAGGGAAGGTCAGGTTTCAGAAGGCTGAGAGGATGCAGACAATCAATAGGTCAAGAGTGACACCTGCTGGCAAATAGCGTGTGTCAATTGCCGCCGGGCAGCTGGTCGACCACCGCCGAGAGACGAAGTGCAACTGGTCGACCTGAGCTGAGAGAGCAAATGCAACTGGTCGACCTCCGCTGAGACCAAATGCAACTGGTCAACCTCAGCTGAGACCAAATGCAACTGGTCGACCTGAGCTGAGAGACTAAGTGCAACCAGGCAGCTGGTCGACTGCCTTCCTTGGAAAAGAAAGGGTTAGGGTGGGAGGGAGAGAGGGAGAAAGAGAGAAGGAGGGAGAGAGGGAGAGAGGGGCAGAGAGAGAGAGAGAATCTTCCACCACTTCACCAGTCAGTTCAGGACTTTGTCCCCAAAATGCAGGCCTAGAGAACTCAGAACGTTGGTGAACACAGCATTCCAGAGAGTATAGAATACTGGTCCTCAGTGCCACACAGCTCTGTTTAGCATACAAACAGGGTTTTCAACAGCTTTTGCCCCAAACCTGTGTGTGTGTGTGTGTGTGTGTGTGTGTGTGTGTGTGTGTAAAAACTGAACGTTTCTGACTTCATGTGCACAGAACCTCAACAAAACAACTAAACCAATGGGCATCGGAGTCCCATCTGGAGGTGTTCACATTGCATTTTGACAAGATACTGAGCCAAATCTCAGAGAAGTGAGGAGCAAAATCAATCAATAATGATAAATAGGTGGTAATAAATCACGAATGTAAAATCGAATGATCTGTATTCTGGGAGTGAGTGAGTGGAATTTACCAACAGTGTCTGGTACACCTTTGTATCTGGATAGGCAATGATGGAGAGCAGTGGGGGTGGTGATGGTGGTGGAGGGTGGGGGGGAGTGATGTCATTTCCAGTGTTCTCCAACCTATGGGAAACTTGTAGGGAAAGTAGCATGCTGCCTAACTCTAACCCTAACCCCTAACCCTAACCCTAACCCCTAAACCCTAACCCTAACCCCTAACCCCTAACCCTAACCCCTGACCCTAACCCCTGACCCTGACTCCTAACCCCTAACCCCCAATCGTAACACTAACCCCTAACCCTAACCCTAACCCTAACCCCTAACCCTAACCCCTAACCCCTAACCCCTAACCCTAACCCTAACCCCTAACCCTAACCCCTAACCCTAACCCAACCCCTAACCCCTAACCCCTAACCCCTAACCCCTAACCCCTAACCCCTAACCCCTAACCCCTAACCCTGACTCCTAACCCCAACCCCTAACCCTAACCCTAACCCTAACCCTTATTCTAACCCCTAACCCTAACCCCTTACCCTAAGCCCAGGGGCTCCCCCCCACCTCTTTCCTGGATATCTTTTCGAGTCTGGGACGCGACACGGCACACCTGAGCAGCTTGGTGGTTTAGTGCTGGACTAATTCGCAAGCAGCCCGGGCGGGAAAAGGCTGTGGGCAGCATTGTACTGCCCCAGGTGGGGCCAGCAGAAGCAGGTCATTACTCAACGTTGAGCCCAGCTTCCCCTGGTGAAACGAGTGTTCCTTTCTTTCTGAAGCAATGGGAAAAAGAAATGCATAAGTCAATGAAAAACTGAAATTTAAGTTGAAACAATTTTTAGAAAGACTCCCCAACTATACAGAAAGAAAGAAAGAAAGAAAAGGAAAGACAAGGAAAGAAAGAAAGGAAGAAAGAAAGAAAGAAAGAAAGAAAGAAAGAAAGAAAGAAAGAAAGAAAGAATTTTTAAAAGAGAGAAACAACGTTGAACAAGTGCAGAGACGGATGGAATTCAGATTCCTTAGGAAGGATTCTGGCACTGTAGCCAAACGGGGAAAATGTGTGGAGGGGTGGGAGTTGGGGTGGTGGGGAAGAAAAGAAGCAAGTCAGTTAGCATTGAACATCTAAACGGGGTGGGAGGAGAAGCGGTGCCGAGATGGCAAGGAGGGAGCCAAGAGAGTGGGGGGAGGGGTAGGGAAGGTCAGGTTTCAGAAGGCTGAGAGGATGCAGACAATCAATAGGTCAAGAGTGACACCTGCTGGCAAATAGCGTGTGTCAATTGCCGCCGGGCAGCTGGTCGACCACCGCCGAGAGACGAAGTGCAACTGGTCGACCTGAGCTGAGAGAGCAAATGCAACTGGTCGACCTCCGCTGAGACCAAATGCAACTGGTCAACCTCAGCTGAGACCAAATGCAACTGGTCGACCTGAGCTGAGAGACTAAGTGCAACCAGGCAGCTGGTCGACTGCCTTCCTTGGAAAAGAAAGGGTTAGGGTGGGAGGGAGAGAGGGAGAAAGAGAGAAGGAGGGAGAGAGGGAGAGAGGGGCAGAGAGAGAGAGAGAATCTTCCACCACTTCACCAGTCAGTTCAGGACTTTGTCCCCAAAATGCAGGCCTAGAGAACTCAGAACGTTGGTGAACACAGCATTCCAGAGAGTATAGAATACTGGTCCTCAGTGCCACACAGCTCTGTTTAGCATACAAACAGGGTTTTCAACAGCTTTTGCCCCAAACCTGTGTGTGTGTGTGTGTGTGTGTGTGTGTGTGTGTGTGTGTGTGTAAAAACTGAACGTTTCTGACTTCATGTGCACAGAACCTCAACAAAACAACTAAACCAATGGGCATCGGAGTCCCATCTGGAGGTGTTCACATTGCATTTTGACAAGATACTGAGCCAAATCTCAGAGAAGTGAGGAGCAAAATCAATCAATAATGATAAATAGGTGGTAATAAATCACGAATGTAAAATCGAATGATCTGTATTCTGGGAGTGAGTGAGTGGAATTTACCAACAGTGTCTGGTACACCTTTGTATCTGGATAGGCAATGATGGAGAGCAGTGGGGGTGGTGATGGTGGTGGAGGGTGGGGGGGAGTGATGTCATTTCCAGTGTTCTCCAACCTATGGGAAACTTGTAGGGAAAGTAGCATGCTGCCTAACTCTAACCCTAACCCCTAACCCTAACCCTAACCCCTAAACCCTAACCCTAACCCCTAACCCCTAACCCTAACCCCTGACCCTAACCCCTGACCCTGACTCCTAACCCCTAACCCCCAATCGTAACACTAACCCCTAACCCTAACCCTAACCCTAACCCTAACCCCTAACCCTAACCCCTAACCCCTAACCCTAACCCTAACCCTAACCCTAACCCCTAACCCTAACCCAACCCCTAACCCCTAACCCCTAACCCCTAACCCCTAACCCCTAACCCCTAACCCTGACTCCTAACCCCAACCCCTAACCCTAACCCTAACCCTTATTCTAACCCCTAACCCTAACCCCTTACCCTAAGCCCAGGGGCTCCCCCCCACCTCTTTCCTGGATATCTTTTCGAGTCTGGGACGCGACACGGCACACCTGAGCAGCTTGGTGGTTTAGTGCTGGACTAATTCGCAAGCAGCCCGGGCGGGAAAAGGCTGTGGGCAGCATTGTACTGCCCCAGGTGGGGCCAGCAGAAGCAGGTCATTACTCAACGTTGAGCCCAGCTTCCCCTGGTGAAACGAGTGTTCCTTTCTTTCTGAAGCAATGGGAAAAAGAAATGCATAAGTCAATGAAAAACTGAAATTTAAGTTGAAACAATTTTTAGAAAGACTCCCCAACTATACAGAAAGAAAGAAAGAAAGAAAAGGAAAGACAAGGAAAGAAAGAAAGGAAGAAAGAAAGAAAGAAAGAAAGAAAGAAAGAAAGAAAGAAAGAAAGAAAGAATTTTTAAAAGAGAGAAACAACGTTGAACAAGTGCAGAGACGGATGGAATTCAGATTCCTTAGGAAGGATTCTGGCACTGTAGCCAAACGGGGAAAATGTGTGGAGGGGTGGGAGTTGGGGTGGTGGGGAAGAAAAGAAGCAAGTCAGTTAGCATTGAACATCTAAACGGGGTGGGAGGAGAAGCGGTGCCGAGATGGCAAGGAGGGAGCCAAGAGAGTGGGGGGAGGGGTAGGGAAGGTCAGGTTTCAGAAGGCTGAGAGGATGCAGACAATCAATAGGTCAAGAGTGACACCTGCTGGCAAATAGCGTGTGTCAATTGCCGCCGGGCAGCTGGTCGACCACCGCCGAGAGACGAAGTGCAACTGGTCGACCTGAGCTGAGAGAGCAAATGCAACTGGTCGACCTCCGCTGAGACCAAATGCAACTGGTCAACCTCAGCTGAGACCAAATGCAACTGGTCGACCTGAGCTGAGAGACTAAGTGCAACCAGGCAGCTGGTCGACTGCCTTCCTTGGAAAAGAAAGGGTTAGGGTGGGAGGGAGAGAGGGAGAAAGAGAGAAGGAGGGAGAGAGGGAGAGAGGGGCAGAGAGAGAGAGAGAATCTTCCACCACTTCACCAGTCAGTTCAGGACTTTGTCCCCAAAATGCAGGCCTAGAGAACTCAGAACGTTGGTGAACACAGCATTCCAGAGAGTATAGAATACTGGTCCTCAGTGCCACACAGCTCTGTTTAGCATACAAACAGGGTTTTCAACAGCTTTTGCCCCAAACCTGTGTGTGTGTGTGTGTGTGTGTGTGTGTGTGTGTGTGTGTGTAAAAACTGAACGTTTCTGACTTCATGTGCACAGAACCTCAACAAAACAACTAAACCAATGGGCATCGGAGTCCCATCTGGAGGTGTTCACATTGCATTTTGACAAGATACTGAGCCAAATCTCAGAGAAGTGAGGAGCAAAATCAATCAATAATGATAAATAGGTGGTAATAAATCACGAATGTAAAATCGAATGATCTGTATTCTGGGAGTGAGTGAGTGGAATTTACCAACAGTGTCTGGTACACCTTTGTATCTGGATAGGCAATGCTGGAGAGCAGTGGGGGTGGTGATGGTGGTGGAGGGTGGGGGGGAGTGATGTCATTTCCAGTGTTCTCCAACCTATGGGAAACTTGTAGGGAAAGTAGCATGCTGCCTAACTCTAACCCTAACCCCTAACCCTAACCCTAACCCCTAAACCCTAACCCTAACCCCTAACCCCTAACCCTAACCCCTGACCCTAACCCCTGACCCTGACTCCTAACCCCTAACCCCCAATCGTAACACTAACCCCTAACCCTAACCCTAACCCTAACCCTAACCCTAACCCCTAACCCTAACCCCTAACCCCTAACCCTAACCCTAACCCTAACCCTAACCCCTAACCCTAACCCAACCCCTAACCCCTAACCCCTAACCCCTAACCCCTAACCCCTAACCCTGACTCCTAACCCCAACCCCTAACCCTAACCCTAACCCTTATTCTAACCCCTAACCCTAACCCCTTACCCTAAGCCCAGGGGCTCCCCCCCACCTCTTTCCTGGATATCTTTTCGAGTCTGGGACGCGACACGGCACACCTGAGCAGCTTGGTGGTTTAGTGCTGGACTAATTCGCAAGCAGCCCGGGCGGGAAAAGGCTGTGGGCAGCATTGTACTGCCCCAGGTGGGGCCAGCAGAAGCAGGTCATTACTCAACGTTGAGCCCAGCTTCCCCTGGTGAAACGAGTGTTCCTTTCTTTCTGAAGCAATGGGAAAAAGAAATGCATAAGTCAATGAAAAACTGAAATTTAAGTTGAAACAATTTTTAGAAAGACTCCCCAACTATACAGAAAGAAAGAAAGAAAGAAAAGGAAAGACAAGGAAAGAAAGAAAGGAAGAAAGAAAGAAAGAAAGAAAGAAAGAAAGAAAGAAAGAAAGAAAGAAAGAAAGAAAGAAAGAATTTTTAAAAGAGAGAAACAACGTTGAACAAGTGCAGAGACGGATGGAATTCAGATTCCTTAGGAAGGATTCTGGCACTGTAGCCAAACGGGGAAAATGTGTGGAGGGGTGGGAGTTGGGGTGGTGGGGAAGAAAAGAAGCAAGTCAGTTAGCATTGAACATCTAAACGGGGTGGGAGGAGAAGCGGTGCCGAGATGGCAAGGAGGGAGCCAAGAGAGTGGGGGGAGGGGTAGGGAAGGTCAGGTTTCAGAAGGCTGAGAGGATGCAGACAATCAATAGGTCAAGAGTGACACCTGCTGGCAAATAGCGTGTGTCAATTGCCGCCGGGCAGCTGGTCGACCACCGCCGAGAGACGAAGTGCAACTGGTCGACCTGAGCTGAGAGAGCAAATGCAACTGGTCGACCTCCGCTGAGACCAAATGCAACTGGTCAACCTCAGCTGAGACCAAATGCAACTGGTCGACCTGAGCTGAGAGACTAAGTGCAACCAGGCAGCTGGTCGACTGCCTTCCTTGGAAAAGAAAGGGTTAGGGTGGGAGGGAGAGAGGGAGAAAGAGAGAAGGAGGGAGAGAGGGAGAGAGGGGCAGAGAGAGAGAGAGAATCTTCCACCACTTCACCAGTCAGTTCAGGACTTTGTCCCCAAAATGCAGGCCTAGAGAACTCAGAACGTTGGTGAACACAGCATTCCAGAGAGTATAGAATACTGGTCCTCAGTGCCACACAGCTCTGTTTAGCATACAAACAGGGTTTTCAACAGCTTTTGCCCCAAACCTGTGTGTGTGTGTGTGTGTGTGTGTGTGTGTGTGTGTGTGTAAAAACTGAACGTTTCTGACTTCATGTGCACAGAACCTCAACAAAACAACTAAACCAATGGGCATCGGAGTCCCATCTGGAGGTGTTCACATTGCATTTTGACAAGATACTGAGCCAAATCTCAGAGAAGTGAGGAGCAAAATCAATCAATAATGATAAATAGGTGGTAATAAATCACGAATGTAAAATCGAATGATCTGTATTCTGGGAGTGAGTGAGTGGAATTTACCAACAGTGTCTGGTACACCTTTGTATCTGGATAGGCAATGCTGGAGAGCAGTGGGGGTGGTGATGGTGGTGGAGGGTGGGGGGGAGTGATGTCATTTCCAGTGTTCTCCAACCTATGGGAAACTTGTAGGGAAAGTAGCATGCTGCCTAACTCTAACCCTAACCCCTAACCCTAACCCTAACCCCTAAACCCTAACCCTAACCCCTAACCCCTAACCCTAACCCCTGACCCTAACCCCTGACCCTGACTCCTAACCCCTAACCCCCAATCGTAACACTAACCCCTAACCCTAACCCTAACCCTAACCCTAACCCCTAACCCTAACCCCTAACCCCTAACCCTAACCCTAACCCTAACCCTAACCCCTAACCCTAACCCAACCCCTAACCCCTAACCCCTAACCCCTAACCCCTAACCCCTAACCCTGACTCCTAACCCCAACCCCTAACCCTAACCCTAACCCTTATTCTAACCCCTAACCCTAACCCCTTACCCTAAGCCCAGGGGCTCCCCCCCACCTCTTTCCTGGATATCTTTTCGAGTCTGGGACGCGACACGGCACACCTGAGCAGCTTGGTGGTTTAGTGCTGGACTAATTCGCAAGCAGCCCGGGCGGGAAAAGGCTGTGGGCAGCATTGTACTGCCCCAGGTGGGGCCAGCAGAAGCAGGTCATTACTCAACGTTGAGCCCAGCTTCCCCTGGTGAAACGAGTGTTCCTTTCTTTCTGAAGCAATGGGAAAAAGAAATGCATAAGTCAATGAAAAACTGAAATTTAAGTTGAAACAATTTTTAGAAAGACTCCCCAACTATACAGAAAGAAAGAAAGAAAGAAAAGGAAAGACAAGGAAAGAAAGAAAGGAAGGAAGAAAGAAAGAAAGAAAGAAAGAAAGAAAGAAAGAAAGAAAGAAAGAAAGAATTTTTAAAAGAGAGAAACAACGTTGAACAAGTGCAGAGACGGATGGAATTCAGATTCCTTAGGAAGGATTCTGGCACTGTAGCCAAACGGGGAAAATGTGTGGAGGGGTGGGAGTTGGGGTGGTGGGGAAGAAAAGAAGCAAGTCAGTTAGCATTGAACATCTAAACGGGGTGGGAGGAGAAGCGGTGCCGAGATGGCAAGGAGGGAGCCAAGAGAGTGGGGGGAGGGGTAGGGAAGGTCAGGTTTCAGAAGGCTGAGAGGATGCAGACAATCAATAGGTCAAGAGTGACACCTGCTGGCAAATAGCGTGTGTCAATTGCCGCCGGGCAGCTGGTCGACCACCGCCGAGAGACGAAGTGCAACTGGTCGACCTGAGCTGAGAGAGCAAATGCAACTGGTCGACCTCCGCTGAGACCAAATGCAACTGGTCAACCTCAGCTGAGACCAAATGCAACTGGTCGACCTGAGCTGAGAGACTAAGTGCAACCAGGCAGCTGGTCGACTGCCTTCCTTGGAAAAGAAAGGGTTAGGGTGGGAGGGAGAGAGGGAGAAAGAGAGAAGGAGGGAGAGAGGGAGAGAGGGGCAGAGAGAGAGAGAGAATCTTCCACCACTTCACCAGTCAGTTCAGGACTTTGTCCCCAAAATGCAGGCCTAGAGAACTCAGAACGTTGGTGAACACAGCATTCCAGAGAGTATAGAATACTGGTCCTCAGTGCCACACAGCTCTGTTTAGCATACAAACAGGGTTTTCAACAGCTTTTGCCCCAAACCTGTGTGTGTGTGTGTGTGTGTGTGTGTGTGTGTGTGTGTGTGTAAAAACTGAACGTTTCTGACTTCATGTGCACAGAACCTCAACAAAACAACTAAACCAATGGGCATCGGAGTCCCATCTGGAGGTGTTCACATTGCATTTTGACAAGATACTGAGCCAAATCTCAGAGAAGTGAGGAGCAAAATCAATCAATAATGATAAATAGGTGGTAATAAATCACGAATGTAAAATCGAATGATCTGTATTCTGGGAGTGAGTGAGTGGAATTTACCAACAGTGTCTGGTACACCTTTGTATCTGGATAGGCAATGCTGGAGAGCAGTGGGGGTGGTGATGGTGGTGGAGGGTGGGGGGGAGTGATGTCATTTCCAGTGTTCTCCAACCTATGGGAAACTTGTAGGGAAAGTAGCATGCTGCCTAACTCTAACCCTAACCCCTAACCCTAACCCTAACCCCTAAACCCTAACCCTAACCCCTAACCCCTAACCCTAACCCCTGACCCTAACCCCTGACCCTGACTCCTAACCCCTAACCCCCAATCGTAACACTAACCCCTAACCCTAACCCTAACCCTAACCCTAACCCCTAACCCTAACCCCTAACCCCTAACCCTAACCCTAACCCTAACCCTAACCCCTAACCCTAACCCAACCCCTAACCCAACCCCTAACCCCTAACCCCTAACCCCTAACCCCTAACCCCTAACCCTGACTCCTAACCCCAACCCCTAACCCTAACCCTAACCCTTATTCTAACCCCTAACCCTAACCCCTTACCCTAAGCCCAGGGGCTCCCCCCCACCTCTTTCCTGGATATCTTTTCGAGTCTGGGACGCGACACGGCACACCTGAGCAGCTTGGTGGTTTAGTGCTGGACTAATTCGCAAGCAGCCCGGGCGGGAAAAGGCTGTGGGCAGCATTGTACTGCCCCAGGTGGGGCCAGCAGAAGCAGGTCATTACTCAACGTTGAGCCCAGCTTCCCCTGGTGAAACGAGTGTTCCTTTCTTTCTGAAGCAATGGGAAAAAGAAATGCATAAGTCAATGAAAAACTGAAATTTAAGTTGAAACAATTTTTAGAAAGACTCCCCAACTATACAGAAAGAAAGAAAGAAAGAAAAGGAAAGACAAGGAAAGAAAGAAAGGAAGAAAGAAAGAAAGAAAGAAAGAAAGAAAGAAAGAAAGAAAGAAAGAAAGAAAGAAAGAAAGAATTTTTAAAAGAGAGAAACAACGTTGAACAAGTGCAGAGACGGATGGAATTCAGATTCCTTAGGAAGGATTCTGGCACTGTAGCCAAACGGGGAAAATGTGTGGAGGGGTGGGAGTTGGGGTGGTGGGGAAGAAAAGAAGCAAGTCAGTTAGCATTGAACATCTAAACGGGGTGGGAGGAGAAGCGGTGCCGAGATGGCAAGGAGGGAGCCAAGAGAGTGGGGGGAGGGGTAGGGAAGGTCAGGTTTCAGAAGGCTGAGAGGATGCAGACAATCAATAGGTCAAGAGTGACACCTGCTGGCAAATAGCGTGTGTCAATTGCCGCCGGGCAGCTGGTCGACCACCGCCGAGAGACGAAGTGCAACTGGTCGACCTGAGCTGAGAGAGCAAATGCAACTGGTCGACCTCCGCTGAGACCAAATGCAACTGGTCAACCTCAGCTGAGACCAAATGCAACTGGTCGACCTGAGCTGAGAGACTAAGTGCAACCAGGCAGCTGGTCGACTGCCTTCCTTGGAAAAGAAAGGGTTAGGGTGGGAGGGAGAGAGGGAGAAAGAGAGAAGGAGGGAGAGAGGGAGAGAGGGGCAGAGAGAGAGAGAGAATCTTCCACCACTTCACCAGTCAGTTCAGGACTTTGTCCCCAAAATGCAGGCCTAGAGAACTCAGAACGTTGGTGAACACAGCATTCCAGAGAGTATAGAATACTGGTCCTCAGTGCCACACAGCTCTGTTTAGCATACAAACAGGGTTTTCAACAGCTTTTGCCCCAAACCTGTGTGTGTGTGTGTGTGTGTGTGTGTGTGTGTGTGTGTGTGTGTAAAAACTGAACGTTTCTGACTTCATGTGCACAGAACCTCAACAAAACAACTAAACCAATGGGCATCGGAGTCCCATCTGGAGGTGTTCACATTGCATTTTGACAAGATACTGAGCCAAATCTCAGAGAAGTGAGGAGCAAAATCAATCAATAATGATAAATAGGTGGTAATAAATCACGAATGTAAAATCGAATGATCTGTATTCTGGGAGTGAGTGAGTGGAATTTACCAACAGTGTCTGGTACACCTTTGTATCTGGATAGGCAATGCTGGAGAGCAGTGGGGGTGGTGATGGTGGTGGAGGGTGGGGGGGAGTGATGTCATTTCCAGTGTTCTCCAACCTATGGGAAACTTGTAGGGAAAGTAGCATGCTGCCTAACTCTAACCCTAACCCCTAACCCTAACCCTAACCCCTAAACCCTAACCCTAACCCCTAACCCCTAACCCTAACCCCTGACCCTAACCCCTGACCCTGACTCCTAACCCCTAACCCCCAATCGTAACACTAACCCCTAACCCTAACCCTAACCCTAACCCTAACCCCTAACCCTAACCCCTAACCCCTAACCCTAACCCTAACCCTAACCCTAACCCCTAACCCTAACCCAACCCCTAACCCCTAACCCCTAACCCCTAACCCCTAACCCCTAACCCCTAACCCTGACTCCTAACCCCAACCCCTAACCCTAACCCTAACCCTTATTCTAACCCCTAACCCTAACCCCTTACCCTAAGCCCAGGGGCTCCCCCCCACCTCTTTCCTGGATATCTTTTCGAGTCTGGGACGCGACACGGCACACCTGAGCAGCTTGGTGGTTTAGTGCTGGACTAATTCGCAAGCAGCCCGGGCGGGAAAAGGCTGTGGGCAGCATTGTACTGCCCCAGGTGGGGCCAGCAGAAGCAGGTCATTACTCAACGTTGAGCCCAGCTTCCCCTGGTGAAACGAGTGTTCCTTTCTTTCTGAAGCAATGGGAAAAAGAAATGCATAAGTCAATGAAAAACTGAAATTTAAGTTGAAACAATTTTTAGAAAGACTCCCCAACTATACAGAAAGAAAGAAAGAAAGAAAAGGAAAGACAAGGAAAGAAAGAAAGGAAGAAAGAAAGAAAGAAAGAAAGAAAGAAAGAAAGAAAGAAAGAAAGAATTTTTAAAAGAGAGAAACAACGTTGAACAAGTGCAGAGACGGATGGAATTCAGATTCCTTAGGAAGGATTCTGGCACTGTAGCCAAACGGGGAAAATGTGTGGAGGGGTGGGAGTTGGGGTGGTGGGGAAGAAAAGAAGCAAGTCAGTTAGCATTGAACATCTAAACGGGGTGGGAGGAGAAGCGGTGCCGAGATGGCAAGGAGGGAGCCAAGAGAGTGGGGGGAGGGGTAGGGAAGGTCAGGTTTCAGAAGGCTGAGAGGATGCAGACAATCAATAGGTCAAGAGTGACACCTGCTGGCAAATAGCGTGTGTCAATTGCCGCCGGGCAGCTGGTCGACCACCGCCGAGAGACGAAGTGCAACTGGTCGACCTGAGCTGAGAGAGCAAATGCAACTGGTCGACCTCCGCTGAGACCAAATGCAACTGGTCAACCTCAGCTGAGACCAAATGCAACTGGTCGACCTGAGCTGAGAGACTAAGTGCAACCAGGCAGCTGGTCGACTGCCTTCCTTGGAAAAGAAAGGGTTAGGGTGGGAGGGAGAGAGGGAGAAAGAGAGAAGGAGGGAGAGAGGGAGAGAGGGGCAGAGAGAGAGAGAGAATCTTCCACCACTTCACCAGTCAGTTCAGGACTTTGTCCCCAAAATGCAGGCCTAGAGAACTCAGAACGTTGGTGAACACAGCATTCCAGAGAGTATAGAATACTGGTCCTCAGTGCCACACAGCTCTGTTTAGCATACAAACAGGGTTTTCAACAGCTTTTGCCCCAAACCTGTGTGTGTGTGTGTGTGTGTGTGTGTGTGTGTGTGTGTGTGTGTAAAAACTGAACGTTTCTGACTTCATGTGCACAGAACCTCAACAAAACAACTAAACCAATGGGCATCGGAGTCCCATCTGGAGGTGTTCACATTGCATTTTGACAAGATACTGAGCCAAATCTCAGAGAAGTGAGGAGCAAAATCAATCAATAATGATAAATAGGTGGTAATAAATCACGAATGTAAAATCGAATGATCTGTATTCTGGGAGTGAGTGAGTGGAATTTACCAACAGTGTCTGGTACACCTTTGTATCTGGATAGGCAATGCTGGAGAGCAGTGGGGGTGGTGATGGTGGTGGAGGGTGGGGGGGAGTGATGTCATTTCCAGTGTTCTCCAACCTATGGGAAACTTGTAGGGAAAGTAGCATGCTGCCTAACTCTAACCCTAACCCCTAACCCTAACCCTAACCCCTAAACCCTAACCCTAACCCCTAACCCCTAACCCTAACCCCTGACCCTAACCCCTGACCCTGACTCCTAACCCCTAACCCCCAATCGTAACACTAACCCCTAACCCTAACCCTAACCCTAACCCTAACCCCTAACCCTAACCCCTAACCCCTAACCCTAACCCTAACCCTAACCCTAACCCCTAACCCTAACCCAACCCCTAACCCAACCCCTAACCCCTAACCCCTAACCCCTAACCCCTAACCCCTAACCCTGACTCCTAACCCCAACCCCTAACCCTAACCCTAACCCTTATTCTAACCCCTAACCCTAACCCCTTACCCTAAGCCCAGGGGCTCCCCCCCACCTCTTTCCTGGATATCTTTTCGAGTCTGGGACGCGACACGGCACACCTGAGCAGCTTGGTGGTTTAGTGCTGGACTAATTCGCAAGCAGCCCGGGCGGGAAAAGGCTGTGGGCAGCATTGTACTGCCCCAGGTGGGGCCAGCAGAAGCAGGTCATTACTCAACGTTGAGCCCAGCTTCCCCTGGTGAAACGAGTGTTCCTTTCTTTCTGAAGCAATGGGAAAAAGAAATGCATAAGTCAATGAAAAACTGAAATTTAAGTTGAAACAATTTTTAGAAAGACTCCCCAACTATACAGAAAGAAAGAAAGAAAGAAAAGGAAAGACAAGGAAAGAAAGAAAGGAAGGAAGAAAGAAAGAAAGAAAGAAAGAAAGAAAGAAAGAAAGAAAGAAAGAAAGAAAGAATTTTTAAAAGAGAGAAACAACGTTGAACAAGTGCAGAGACGGATGGAATTCAGATTCCTTAGGAAGGATTCTGGCACTGTAGCCAAACGGGGAAAATGTGTGGAGGGGTGGGAGTTGGGGTGGTGGGGAAGAAAAGAAGCAAGTCAGTTAGCATTGAACATCTAAACGGGGTGGGAGGAGAAGCGGTGCCGAGATGGCAAGGAGGGAGCCAAGAGAGTGGGGGGAGGGGTAGGGAAGGTCAGGTTTCAGAAGGCTGAGAGGATGCAGACAATCAATAGGTCAAGAGTGACACCTGCTGGCAAATAGCGTGTGTCAATTGCCGCCGGGCAGCTGGTCGACCACCGCCGAGAGACGAAGTGCAACTGGTCGACCTGAGCTGAGAGAGCAAATGCAACTGGTCGACCTCCGCTGAGACCAAATGCAACTGGTCAACCTCAGCTGAGACCAAATGCAACTGGTCGACCTGAGCTGAGAGACTAAGTGCAACCAGGCAGCTGGTCGACTGCCTTCCTTGGAAAAGAAAGGGTTAGGGTGGGAGGGAGAGAGGGAGAAAGAGAGAAGGAGGGAGAGAGGGAGAGAGGGGCAGAGAGAGAGAGAGAATCTTCCACCACTTCACCAGTCAGTTCAGGACTTTGTCCCCAAAATGCAGGCCTAGAGAACTCAGAACGTTGGTGAACACAGCATTCCAGAGAGTATAGAATACTGGTCCTCAGTGCCACACAGCTCTGTTTAGCATACAAACAGGGTTTTCAACAGCTTTTGCCCCAAACCTGTGTGTGTGTGTGTGTGTGTGTGTGTGTGTGTGTGTGTGTGTGTAAAAACTGAACGTTTCTGACTTCATGTGCACAGAACCTCAACAAAACAACTAAACCAATGGGCATCGGAGTCCCATCTGGAGGTGTTCACATTGCATTTTGACAAGATACTGAGCCAAATCTCAGAGAAGTGAGGAGCAAAATCAATCAATAATGATAAATAGGTGGTAATAAATCACGAATGTAAAATCGAATGATCTGTATTCTGGGAGTGAGTGAGTGGAATTTACCAACAGTGTCTGGTACACCTTTGTATCTGGATAGGCAATGCTGGAGAGCAGTGGGGGTGGTGATGGTGGTGGAGGGTGGGGGGGAGTGATGTCATTTCCAGTGTTCTCCAACCTATGGGAAACTTGTAGGGAAAGTAGCATGCTGCCTAACTCTAACCCTAACCCCTAACCCTAACCCTAACCCCTAAACCCTAACCCTAACCCCTAACCCCTAACCCTAACCCCTGACCCTAACCCCTGACCCTGACTCCTAACCCCTAACCCCCAATCGTAACACTAACCCCTAACCCTAACCCTAACCCTAACCCTAACCCCTAACCCTAACCCCTAACCCCTAACCCTAACCCTAACCCTAACCCTAACCCCTAACCCTAACCCAACCCCTAACCCCTAACCCCTAACCCCTAACCCCTAACCCCTAACCCCTAACCCTGACTCCTAACCCCAACCCCTAACCCTAACCCTAACCCTTATTCTAACCCCTAACCCTAACCCCTTACCCTAAGCCCAGGGGCTCCCCCCCACCTCTTTCCTGGATATCTTTTCGAGTCTGGGACGCGACACGGCACACCTGAGCAGCTTGGTGGTTTAGTGCTGGACTAATTCGCAAGCAGCCCGGGCGGGAAAAGGCTGTGGGCAGCATTGTACTGCCCCAGGTGGGGCCAGCAGAAGCAGGTCATTACTCAACGTTGAGCCCAGCTTCCCCTGGTGAAACGAGTGTTCCTTTCTTTCTGAAGCAATGGGAAAAAGAAATGCATAAGTCAATGAAAAACTGAAATTTAAGTTGAAACAATTTTTAGAAAGACTCCCCAACTATACAGAAAGAAAGAAAGAAAGAAAAGGAAAGACAAGGAAAGAAAGAAAGGAAGAAAGAAAGAAAGAAAGAAAGAAAGAAAGAAAGAAAGAAAGAAAGAAAGAAAGAATTTTTAAAAGAGAGAAACAACGTTGAACAAGTGCAGAGACGGATGGAATTCAGATTCCTTAGGAAGGATTCTGGCACTGTAGCCAAACGGGGAAAATGTGTGGAGGGGTGGGAGTTGGGGTGGTGGGGAAGAAAAGAAGCAAGTCAGTTAGCATTGAACATCTAAACGGGGTGGGAGGAGAAGCGGTGCCGAGATGGCAAGGAGGGAGCCAAGAGAGTGGGGGGAGGGGTAGGGAAGGTCAGGTTTCAGAAGGCTGAGAGGATGCAGACAATCAATAGGTCAAGAGTGACACCTGCTGGCAAATAGCGTGTGTCAATTGCCGCCGGGCAGCTGGTCGACCACCGCCGAGAGACGAAGTGCAACTGGTCGACCTGAGCTGAGAGAGCAAATGCAACTGGTCGACCTCCGCTGAGACCAAATGCAACTGGTCAACCTCAGCTGAGACCAAATGCAACTGGTCGACCTGAGCTGAGAGACTAAGTGCAACCAGGCAGCTGGTCGACTGCCTTCCTTGGAAAAGAAAGGGTTAGGGTGGGAGGGAGAGAGGGAGAAAGAGAGAAGGAGGGAGAGAGGGAGAGAGGGGCAGAGAGAGAGAGAGAATCTTCCACCACTTCACCAGTCAGTTCAGGACTTTGTCCCCAAAATGCAGGCCTAGAGAACTCAGAACGTTGGTGAACACAGCATTCCAGAGAGTATAGAATACTGGTCCTCAGTGCCACACAGCTCTGTTTAGCATACAAACAGGGTTTTCAACAGCTTTTGCCCCAAACCTGTGTGTGTGTGTGTGTGTGTGTGTGTGTGTGTGTAAAAACTGAACGTTTCTGACTTCATGTGCACAGAACCTCAACAAAACAACTAAACCAATGGGCATCGGAGTCCCATCTGGAGGTGTTCACATTGCATTTTGACAAGATACTGAGCCAAATCTCAGAGAAGTGAGGAGCAAAATCAATCAATAATGATAAATAGGTGGTAATAAATCACGAATGTAAAATCGAATGATCTGTATTCTGGGAGTGAGTGAGTGGAATTTACCAACAGTGTCTGGTACACCTTTGTATCTGGATAGGCAATGATGGAGAGCAGTGGGGGTGGTGATGGTGGTGGAGGGTGGGGGGGAGTGATGTCATTTCCAGTGTTCTCCAACCTATGGGAAACTTGTAGGGAAAGTAGCATGCTGCCTAACTCTAACCCTAACCCCTAACCCTAACCCTAACCCCTAAACCCTAACCCTAACCCCTAACCCCTAACCCTAACCCCTGACCCTAACCCCTGACCCTGACTCCTAACCCCTAACCCCCAATCGTAACACTAACCCCTAACCCTAACCCTAACCCTAACCCTAACCCCTAACCCTAACCCCTAACCCCTAACCCTAACCCTAACCCTAACCCTAACCCCTAACCCTAACCCAACCCCTAACCCCTAACCCCTAACCCCTAACCCCTAACCCCTAACCCTGACTCCTAACCCCAACCCCTAACCCTAACCCTAACCCTTATTCTAACCCCTAACCCTAACCCCTTACCCTAAGCCCAGGGGCTCCCCCCCACCTCTTTCCTGGATATCTTTTCGAGTCTGGGACGCGACACGGCACACCTGAGCAGCTTGGTGGTTTAGTGCTGGACTAATTCGCAAGCAGCCCGGGCGGGAAAAGGCTGTGGGCAGCATTGTACTGCCCCAGGTGGGGCCAGCAGAAGCAGGTCATTACTCAACGTTGAGCCCAGCTTCCCCTGGTGAAACGAGTGTTCCTTTCTTTCTGAAGCAATGGGAAAAAGAAATGCATAAGTCAATGAAAAACTGAAATTTAAGTTGAAACAATTTTTAGAAAGACTCCCCAACTATACAGAAAGAAAGAAAGAAAGAAAAGGAAAGACAAGGAAAGAAAGAAAGGAAGAAAGAAAGAAAGAAAGAAAGAAAGAAAGAAAGAAAGAAAGAAAGAAAGAAAGAATTTTTAAAAGAGAGAAACAACGTTGAACAAGTGCAGAGACGGATGGAATTCAGATTCCTTAGGAAGGATTCTGGCACTGTAGCCAAACGGGGAAAATGTGTGGAGGGGTGGGAGTTGGGGTGGTGGGGAAGAAAAGAAGCAAGTCAGTTAGCATTGAACATCTAAACGGGGTGGGAGGAGAAGCGGTGCCGAGATGGCAAGGAGGGAGCCAAGAGAGTGGGGGGAGGGGTAGGGAAGGTCAGGTTTCAGAAGGCTGAGAGGATGCAGACAATCAATAGGTCAAGAGTGACACCTGCTGGCAAATAGCGTGTGTCAATTGCCGCCGGGCAGCTGGTCGACCACCGCCGAGAGACGAAGTGCAACTGGTCGACCTGAGCTGAGAGAGCAAATGCAACTGGTCGACCTCCGCTGAGACCAAATGCAACTGGTCAACCTCAGCTGAGACCAAATGCAACTGGTCGACCTGAGCTGAGAGACTAAGTGCAACCAGGCAGCTGGTCGACTGCCTTCCTTGGAAAAGAAAGGGTTAGGGTGGGAGGGAGAGAGGGAGAAAGAGAGAAGGAGGGAGAGAGGGAGAGAGGGGCAGAGAGAGAGAGAGAATCTTCCACCACTTCACCAGTCAGTTCAGGACTTTGTCCCCAAAATGCAGGCCTAGAGAACTCAGAACGTTGGTGAACACAGCATTCCAGAGAGTATAGAATACTGGTCCTCAGTGCCACACAGCTCTGTTTAGCATACAAACAGGGTTTTCAACAGCTTTTGCCCCAAACCTGTGTGTGTGTGTGTGTGTGTGTGTGTGTGTGTGTGTGTGTGTAAAAACTGAACGTTTCTGACTTCATGTGCACAGAACCTCAACAAAACAACTAAACCAATGGGCATCGGAGTCCCATCTGGAGGTGTTCACATTGCATTTTGACAAGATACTGAGCCAAATCTCAGAGAAGTGAGGAGCAAAATCAATCAATAATGATAAATAGGTGGTAATAAATCACGAATGTAAAATCGAATGATCTGTATTCTGGGAGTGAGTGAGTGGAATTTACCAACAGTGTCTGGTACACCTTTGTATCTGGATAGGCAATGCTGGAGAGCAGTGGGGGTGGTGATGGTGGTGGAGGGTGGGGGGGAGTGATGTCATTTCCAGTGTTCTCCAACCTATGGGAAACTTGTAGGGAAAGTAGCATGCTGCCTAACTCTAACCCTAACCCCTAACCCTAACCCTAACCCCTAAACCCTAACCCTAACCCCTAACCCCTAACCCTAACCCCTGACCCTAACCCCTGACCCTGACTCCTAACCCCTAACCCCCAATCGTAACACTAACCCCTAACCCTAACCCTAACCCTAACCCTAACCCTAACCCCTAACCCTAACCCCTAACCCCTAACCCTAACCCTAACCCTAACCCTAACCCCTAACCCTAACCCAACCCCTAACCCCTAACCCCTAACCCCTAACCCCTAACCCCTAACCCTGACTCCTAACCCCAACCCCTAACCCTAACCCTAACCCTTATTCTAACCCCTAACCCTAACCCCTTACCCTAAGCCCAGGGGCTCCCCCCCACCTCTTTCCTGGATATCTTTTCGAGTCTGGGACGCGACACGGCACACCTGAGCAGCTTGGTGGTTTAGTGCTGGACTAATTCGCAAGCAGCCCGGGCGGGAAAAGGCTGTGGGCAGCATTGTACTGCCCCAGGTGGGGCCAGCAGAAGCAGGTCATTACTCAACGTTGAGCCCAGCTTCCCCTGGTGAAACGAGTGTTCCTTTCTTTCTGAAGCAATGGGAAAAAGAAATGCATAAGTCAATGAAAAACTGAAATTTAAGTTGAAACAATTTTTAGAAAGACTCCCCAACTATACAGAAAGAAAGAAAGAAAGAAAAGGAAAGACAAGGAAAGAAAGAAAGGAAGAAAGAAAGAAAGAAAGAAAGAAAGAAAGAAAGAAAGAAAGAAAGAAAGAAAGAATTTTTAAAAGAGAGAAACAACGTTGAACAAGTGCAGAGACGGATGGAATTCAGATTCCTTAGGAAGGATTCTGGCACTGTAGCCAAACGGGGAAAATGTGTGGAGGGGTGGGAGTTGGGGTGGTGGGGAAGAAAAGAAGCAAGTCAGTTAGCATTGAACATCTAAACGGGGTGGGAGGAGAAGCGGTGCCGAGATGGCAAGGAGGGAGCCAAGAGAGTGGGGGGAGGGGTAGGGAAGGTCAGGTTTCAGAAGGCTGAGAGGATGCAGACAATCAATAGGTCAAGAGTGACACCTGCTGGCAAATAGCGTGTGTCAATTGCCGCCGGGCAGCTGGTCGACCACCGCCGAGAGACGAAGTGCAACTGGTCGACCTGAGCTGAGAGAGCAAATGCAACTGGTCGACCTCCGCTGAGACCAAATGCAACTGGTCAACCTCAGCTGAGACCAAATGCAACTGGTCGACCTGAGCTGAGAGACTAAGTGCAACCAGGCAGCTGGTCGACTGCCTTCCTTGGAAAAGAAAGGGTTAGGGTGGGAGGGAGAGAGGGAGAAAGAGAGAAGGAGGGAGAGAGGGAGAGAGGGGCAGAGAGAGAGAGAGAATCTTCCACCACTTCACCAGTCAGTTCAGGACTTTGTCCCCAAAATGCAGGCCTAGAGAACTCAGAACGTTGGTGAACACAGCATTCCAGAGAGTATAGAATACTGGTCCTCAGTGCCACACAGCTCTGTTTAGCATACAAACAGGGTTTTCAACAGCTTTTGCCCCCAAACCTGTGTGTGTGTGTGTGTGTGTGTGTGTGTGTGTGTGTGTAAAAACTGAACGTTTCTGACTTCATGTGCACAGAACCTCAACAAAACAACTAAACCAATGGGCATCGGAGTCCCATCTGGAGGTGTTCACATTGCATTTTGACAAGATACTGAGCAAATCTCAGAGAAGTGAGGAGCAAAATCAATCAATAATGATAAATAGGTGGTAATAAATCACGAATGTAAAATCGAATGATCTGTATTCTGGGAGTGAGTGAGTGGAATTTACCAACAGTGTCTGGTACACCTTTGTATCTGGATAGGCAATGCTGGAGAGCAGTGGGGGTGGTGATGGTGGTGGAGGGTGGGGGGGAGTGATGTCATTTCCAGTGTTCTCCAACCTATGGGAAACTTGTAGGGAAAGTAGCATGCTGCCTAACTCTAACCCTAACCCTAACCCTAACCCTAACCCCTAAACCCTAACCCTAACCCCTAACCCCTAACCCTAACCCCTGACCCTAACCCCTGACCCTGACTCCTAACCCCTAACCCCCAATCGTAACACTAACCCCTAACCCTAACCCTAACCCTAACCCTAACCCTAACCCCTAACCCTAACCCCTAACCCCTAACCCTAACCCTAACCCTAACCCTAACCCTAACCCTAACCCAACCCCTAACCCCTAACCCCTAACCCTAACCCCTAACCCCTAACCCCTAACCCTGACTCCTAACCCCAACCCCTAACCCTAACCCTAACCCTTATTCTAACCCCTAACCCTAACCCCTTACCCTAAGCCCAGGGGCTCCCCCCACCTCTTTCCTGGATATCTTTTCGAGTCTGGGACGCGGACACGGCACACCTGAGCAGCTTGGTGGTTTAGTGCTGGACTAATTCGCAAGCAGCCCGGGCGGGAAAGGCTGTGGGCAGCTATTGTACTGCCCCAGGTGGGGCCAGCAGAAGCAGGTCATTACTCAACGTTGAGCCCAGCTTCCCTGGTGAAACGAGTGTTCCTTTCTTTCTGAAGCAATGGGAAAAAGAAATGCATAAGTCAATGAAAAACTGAAATTTAAGTTGAAACAATTTTAGAAAGACTCCCCAACTATACAGAAAGAAAGAAAGAAAGAAAAGGAAAGACAAGGAAAGAAAGAAAGGAAGAAAGAAAGAAAGAAAGAAAGAAAGAAAGAAAGAAAGAAAGAAAGAAAGAATTTTTAAAAGAGAGAAACAACGTTGAACAAGTGCAGAGACGGATGGAATTCAGATTCCTTAGGAAGGATTCTGGCACTGTAGCCAAACGGGGAAAATGTGTGGAGGGGTGGGAGTTGGGGTGGTGGGAAGAAAAGAAGCAAGTCAGTTAGCATTGAACATCTAAACGGGGTGGGAGGAGAAGCGGTGCCGAGATGGCAAGGAGGGAGCCAAGAGAGTGGGGGGGAGGGGTAGGGAAGGTCAGGTTTCAGAAGGCTGAGAGGATGCAGACAATCAATAGGTCAAGAGTGACACCTGCTGGCAAATAGCGTGTGTCAATTGCCGCGCGGCAGCTGGTCGACCACCGCCGAGAGACGAAGTGCAACTGGTCGACCTGAGCTGAGAGAGCAAATGCAACTGGTCGACCTCCGCTGAGACCAAATGCAACTGGTCAACCTCAGCTGAGACCAAATGCAACTGTCGACCTGAGCTGAGAGACTAAGTGCAACCAGGCAGCTGGTCGACTGCCTTCCTTGGAAAAGAAAGGGTTAGGGTGGAGGGAGAGAGGGAGAAAGAGAGAAGGAGGGAGAGAGGGAGAGAGGGGCAGAGAGAGAGAGAGAATCTTCCACCACTTCACCAGTCAGTTCAGGACTTTGTCCCCAAAATGCAGGCCTAGAGAACTCAGAACGTGGTGAACACAGCATTCCAGAGAGTATAGAATACTGGTCCTCAGTGCCACACAGCTCTGTTTAGCATACAAACAGGGTTTTCAACAGCTTTTGCCCCAAACCTGTGTGTGTGTGTGTGTGTGTGTGTGTGTGTGTGTGTGTGTGTGTAAAAACTGAACGTTTCTGACTTCATGTGCACAGAACCTCAACAAAACAACTAAACAATGGGCATCGGAGTCCCATCTGGAGGTGTTCACATTGCATTTTGACAAGATACTGAGCCAAATCTCAGAGAAGTGAGGAGCAAAATCAATCAATAATGATAAATAGGTGGTAATAAATCACGAATGTAAATCGAATGATCTGTATTCTGGGGAGTGAGTGAGTGGAATTTACCAACAGTGTCTGGTACACCTTTGTATCTGGATAGGCAATGATGGAGAGCAGTGGGGGTGGTGATGGTGGTGGAGGGTGGGGGGAGTGATGTCATTTCCAGTGTTCTCCAACCTATGGAAACTTGTAGGGAAAGTAGCATGCTGCCTAACTCTAACCCTAACCCCTAACCCTAACCCTAACCCCTAAACCCTAACCCTAACCCCTAACCCCTAACCCTAACCCCTGACCCTAACCCCTGACCCTGACTCCTAACCCCTAACCCCCAATCGTAACACTAACCCCTAACCCTAACCCTAACCCTAACCCTAACCCCTAACCCTAACCCCTAACCCCTAACCCTAACCCTAACCCTAACCCTAACCCTAACCCTAACCCAACCCCTAACCCCTAACCCCTAACCCCTAACCCCTAACCCCTAACCCTGACTCCTAACCCCAACCCCTAACCCTAACCCTAACCCTTATTCTAACCCCTAACCCTAACCCCTTACCCTAAGCCAGGGGCTCCCCCCCACCTCTTTCCTGGATATCTTTTCGAGTCTGGGACGCGACACGGCACACCTGAGCAGCTTGGTGGTTTAGTGCTGGACTAATTCGCAAGCAGCCCGGGCGGGGAAAAGGCTGTGGGCAGCATTGTACTGCCCCAGGTGGGGCCAGCAGAAGCAGGTCATTACTCAACGTTAGAGCCCAGCTTCCCCTGGTGAAACGAGTGTTCCTTTCTTTCTGAAGCAATGGGAAAAAGAAATGCATAAGTCAATGAAAAACTGAAATTTAAGTTGAAACAATTTTTAGAAAGACTCCCCAACTATACAGAAAGAAAGAAAGAAAGAAAAGGAAAGACAAGGAAAGAAAGAAAGGAAGAAAGAAAGAAAGAAAGAAAGAAAGAAAGAAAGAAAGAAAGAAAGAAAGAAAGAAAGAAAGAAAGAATTTTTAAAAGAGAGAAACAACGTTGAACAAGTGCAGAGACGGATGGAATTCAGATTCCTTAGGAAGGATTCTGGCACTGTAGCCAAACGGGGAAAATGTGTGGAGGGGTGGGAGTTGGGGTGGTGGGGAAGAAAAGAAGCAAGTCAGTTAGCATTGAACATCTAAACGGGGTGGGAGGAGAAGCGGTGCCGAGATGGCAAGGAGGGAGCCAAGAGAGTGGGGGGAGGGGTAGGGAAGGTCAGGTTTCAGAAGGCTGAGAGGATGCAGACAATCAATAGGTCAAGAGTGACACCTGCTGGCAAATAGCGTGTGTCAATTGCCGCCGGGCAGCTGGTCGACCACCGCCGAGAGACGAAGTGCAACTGGTCGACCTGAGCTGAGAGAGCAAATGCAACTGGTCGACCTCCGCTGAGACCAAATGCAACTGGTCAACCTCAGCTGAGACCAAATGCAACTGGTCGACCTGAGCTGAGAGACTAAGTGCAACCAGGCAGCTGGTCGACTGCCTTCCTTGGAAAAGAAAGGGTTAGGGTGGGAGGGAGAGAGGGAGAAAGAGAGAAGGAGGGGAGAGAGGGAGAGAGGGGCAGAGAGAGAGAGAGAATCTTCCACCACTTCACCAGTCAGTTCAGGACTTTGTCCCCAAAATGCAGGCCTAGAGAACTCAGAACGTTGGTGAACACAGCATTCCAGAGAGTATAGAATACTGGTCCTCAGTGCCACACAGCTCTGTTTAGCATACAAACAGGGTTTTCAACAGCTTTTGCCCCAAACCTGTGTGTGTGTGTGTGTGTGTGTGTGTGTGTGTGTGTGTGTGTAAAAAACTGAACGTTTCTGACTTCATGTGCACAGAACCTCAACAAAACAACTAAACCAATGGGCATCGGAGTCCCATCTGGAGGTGTTCACAATTGCATTTTGACAAGATACTGAGCCAAATCTCAGAGAAGTGAGGAGCAAAATCAATCAATAATGATAAATAGGTGGTAATAAATCACGAATGTAAAATCGAATGATCTGTATTCTGGGAGTGAGTGAGTGGAATTTACCACACAGTGTCTGGTACACCTTTGTATCTGGATAGGCAATGCTGGAGAGCAGTGGGGGGTGGTGATGGTGGTGGAGGGTGGGGGGGAGTGATGTCATTTCCAGTGTTCTCCAACCTATGGGAAACTTGTAGGGAAAGTAGCATGCTGCCTAACTCTAACCCTAACCCCCTAACCCTAACCCTAACCCCTAAACCCTAACCCTAACCCCTAACCCCTAACCCTAACCCCTGACCCTAACCCCTGACCCTGACTCCTAACCCCTAACCCCCAATCGTAACACTAACCCCTAACCCTAACCCTAACCCTAACCCTAACCCCTAACCCTAACCCCTAACCCCTAACCCTAACCCTAACCCTAACCCTAACCCCTAACCCTAACCCAACCCCTAACCCAACCCCTAACCCCTAACCCCTAACCCCTAACCCCTAACCCCTAACCCTGACTCCTAACCCCAACCCCTAACCCTAACCCTAACCCTTATTCTAACCCCTAACCCTAACCCCTTACCCTAAGCCCAGGGGCTCCCCCCCACCTCTTTCCTGGATATCTTTTCGAGTCTGGGACGCGACACGGCACACCTGAGCAGCTTGGTGGTTTAGTGCTGGACTAATTCGCAAGCAGGCCCGGGCGGGAAAAGGCTGTGGGCAGCATTGTACTGCCCCAGGTGGGGCCAGCAGAAGCAGGTCATTACTCAACGTTGAGCCCAGCTTCCCCTGGTGAAACGAGTGTTCCTTTCTTTCTGAAGGCAATGGGAAAAAGAAATGCATAAGTCAATGAAAAACTGAAATTTAAGTTGAAACAATTTTTAAGAAAGACTCCCCAACTATACAGAAAGAAAGAAAGAAAGAAAAGGAAAGACAAGGAAAGAAAGAAAGGAAGAAGAAAGAAAGAAAGAAAGAAAGAAAGAAAGAAAGAAAGAAAGAAAGAAAGAATTTTTAAAAGAGAGAAACAACGTTGAACAAGTGCAGAGACGGATGGAATTCAGATTCCTTAGGAAGGATTCTGGCACTGTAGCCAAACGGGGAAAATGTGTGGAGGGGTGGGAGTTGGGGTGGTGGGGAAGAAAAGAAGCAAGTCAGTTAGCATTGAACATCTAAACGGGGTGGGAGGAGAAGCGGTGCCGAGATGGCAAGGAGGGAGCCAAGAGAGTGGGGGGAGGGGTAGGGAAGGTCAGGTTTCAGAAGGCTGAGAGGATGCAGACAATCAATAGGTCAAGAGTGACACCTGCTGGCAAATAGCGTGTGTCAATTGCCGCCGGGCAGCTGGTCGACCACCGCCGAGAGACGAAGTGCAACTGGTCGACCTGAGCTGAGAGAGCAAATGCAACTGGTCGACCTCCGCTGAGACCAAATGCAACTGGTCAACCTCAGCTGAGACCAAATGCAACTGGTCGACCTGAGCTGAGAGACTAAGTGCAATCAGGCAGCTGGTCGACCTGCCTTCCTTGGAAAAGAAAGGGTTAGGGTGGGAGGGAGAGAGGGAGAAAGAGAGAAGGAGGGAGAGAGGGAGAGAGGGGCAGAGAGAGAGAGAGAATCTTCCACCACTTCACCAGTCAGTTCAGGACTTTGTCCCCAAAATGCAGGCCTAGAGAACTCAGAACGTTGGGTGAACACAGCATTCCAGAGAGTATAGAATACTGGTCCTCAGTGCCACACAGCTCTGTTTAGCATACAAACAGGGTTTTCAACAGCTTTTGCCCCAAACCTGTGTGTGTGTGTGTGTGTGTGTGTGTGTGTGTGTGTGTGTAAAAACTGAACGTTTCTGACTTCATGTGCACAGAACCTCAACAAAACAACTAAACCAATGGGCATCGGAGTCCCATCTGGAGGTGTTCACATTGCATTTTGACAAGATACTGAGCCAAATCTCAGAGAAGTGAGGAGCAAAATCAATCAATAATGATAAAGAGGTGGTAATAAATCACGAATGTAAAATCGAATGATCTGTATTCTGGGAGTGAGTGAGTGGAATTTACCAACAGTGTCTGGTACACCTTTGTATCTGGATAGGCAATGCTGGAGAGCAGTGGGGGTGGTGATGGTGGTGGAGGGTGGGGGGGAGTGATGTCATTTCCAGTGTTCTCCAACCTATGGGAAACTTGTAGGGAAAGTAGCATGCTGCCTAACTCTAACCCTAACCCCTAACCCTAACCCTAACCCCTAAACCCTAACCCTAACCCCTAACCCCTAACCCTAACCCCTGACCCTAACCCCTGACCCTGACTCCTAACCCCTAACCCCCAATCGTAACACTAACCCCTAACCCTAAC
>NW_026701297.1:0-33813 GCF_030435755.1 Ochotona princeps | reverse complement strand
GTGTGAAAACTGAGTTTCCTTGAGAGCTGCTTGGAAGCCTGATGGTGTGTGAAGTTAGTGAGCCAAATGGAGTTGTTCTCCCACAAGAACCACTCGGCTGATCCTTCTTCAATATGCCCTTCACCAACATGCAGTGTTTCCTTGATTGAATTAGCTCTCACACCAATATTTGCGTCTAGAGCCTTTGCTTTGAGGGCTATCTGAAAACGGCTGTGGCGCTGAAGTTGCCTGTGAATGTGGAGTTGGTGGCATGTGAAACCCGCATGTGGAGCATTCGTTTGTGTGGGATGCTGACCAAGCTTCATTTCAGTCCTAGGCACACAAAGGGCACTAAGCATAGAGTGTGAAACCTGAGTTTCCTTGAGAGCTGCTTGGAAGCCTGATGGTGTGTGAAGTTAGTGAGCCAAATGGAGTTGTTCTCCCACAAGAACCACTCGGCTGATCCTTCTTCAATATGCCCTTCACCAACATGCAGTGTTTCCTTGATTGAATTAGCTCTCACACCAATATTTGCGTCTAGAGCCTTTGCATTGAGGGCTATCTGAAAACGGCTGTGGCGCTGAAGTTGCCTGTGAATGTGGAGTTGGTGGCATGTGAAACCCGCATGTGGAGCATTCGTTTGTGTGGGATGCTCTACCAGGTTCATTTCAGTCCTAGGCACTCAAAGGGCACTAAGCATAGAGTGTGAAAACTGAGTTTCCTTGAGAGCTGCTTGGAAGCCTGATGGTGTGTGAAGTTAGTGAGCCAAATGGAGTTGTTCTCCCACAAGAACCACTCGGCTGATCCTTCTTCAATATGCCCTTCACCAACATGCAGTGTTTCCTTGATTGAATTAGCTCTCACACCAATATTTGCGTCTAGAGCCTTTGCATTGAGGGCTATCTGAAAACGGCTGTGGCGCTGAAGTTGCCTGTGAATGTGGAGTTGGTGGCATGTGAAACCCGCATGTGGAGCATTCGTTTGTGTGGGATGCTCTACCAGGTTCATTCCTAGATAATGCACTCAAAAGGCACTAAGCATAGAGTGTGAAAACTGAGTTTCCTTGAGAGCTGCTTGGAAGCCTGATGGTGTGTGAAGTTAGTGAGCCAAATGGAGTTGTTCTCCCACAAGAACCACTCGGCTGATCCTTCTTCAATATGCCCTTCACCAACATGCAGTGTTTCCTTGATTGAATTAGCTCTCACACCAATATTTGCGTCTAGAGCCTTTGCATTGAGGGCTATCTGAAAACGGCTATGGCGCTGAAGTTGCCTGTGAATGTGGAGTTGGTGGCATGTGAAACCCGCATGTGGAGCATTCGTTTGTGTGGGATGCTCTACCAGGTTCATTCCTAGATAATGCACTCAAAGGGCACTAAGCATAGAGTGTGAAAACTGAGTTTCCTTGAGAGCTGCTTGGAAGCCTGATGGTGTGTGAAGTTAGTGAGCCAAATGGAGTTGTTCTCCCACAAGAACCACTCGGCTGATCCTTCTTCAATATGCCCTTCACCAACATGCAGTGTTTCCTTGATTGAATTAGCTCTCACACCAATATTTGCGTCTAGAGCCTTTGCATTGAGGGCTATCTGAAAACGGCTGTGGTGCTGAAGTTGCCTGTCAATGTGGAGTTGGTGGCATGTGAAACCCGCATGTGGAGCATTCGTTTGTGTGGGATGCTCTACCAGGTTCATTTCAGTCCTAGCCATACAAAGGGCACTAAGCATAGAGTGTGAAAACTGAGTTTCCTTGAGAGCTGCTTGGAAGCCTGATGGTGTGTGAAGTTAGTGAGCCAAATGGAGTTGTTCTCCCACAAGAACCACTCGGCTGATCCTTCTTCAATATACCCTTCACCAACATGCAGTGTTTCCTTGATTGAATTAGCTCTCACACCAATATTTGCGTCTAGAGCCTTTGCATTGAGGGCTATCTGAAAACGGCTGTGGCGCTGAAGTTGCCTGTGAATGTGGAGTTGGTGGCATGTGAAACCCGCATGTGGAGCATTCGTTTGTGTGGGATGCTCCACCAGGTTCATTTCAGTCCTAGTCATACTAAGGGCACTAAGCATAGAGTGTGAAAACTGAGTTTCCTTGAGAGCTGCTTGGAAGCCTGATGGTGTGTGAAGTTAGTGAGCCAAATGGAGTTGTTCTCCCACAAGAACCACTCGACTGATCCTTCTTCAATATGCCCTTCACCAACATGCAGTGTTTCCTTGATTGAATTAGCTCTCACACCAATATTTGCGTCTAGAGCCTTTGCATTGAGGGCTATCTGAAAACGGCTGTGGCGCTGAAGTTGCCTGTGAATGTGGAGTTGGTGGCATGTGAAACCCGCATGTGGAGCATTCGTTTGTGTGGGATGCTCTACCAGGTTCATTTCAGTCCTAGCCATACAAAGGGCACTAAGCATAGAGTGTGAAAACTGAGTTTCCTTGAGAGCTGCTTGGAAGCCTGATGGTGTGTGAAGTTAGTGAGCCAAATGGAGTTGTTCTCCCACAAGAACCACTCGGCTGATCCTTCTTCAATATGCCCTTCACCAACATGCAGTGTTTCCTTGATTGAATTAGCTCTCACACCAATATTTGCGTCTAGAGCCTTTGCATTGAGGGCTATCTGAAAACGGCTGTGGCGCTGAAGTTGCCTGTGAATGTGGAGTTGGTGGCATGTGAAACCCGCATGTGGAGCATTCGTTTGTGTGGGATGCTCTACCAGGTTCATTCCTAGATAATGCACTCAAAGGGCACTAAGCATAGAGTGTGAAAACTGAGTTTCCTTGAGAGCTGCTTGGAAGCCTGATGGTGTGTGAAGTTAGTGAGCCAAATGGAGTTGTTCTCCCACAAGAACCACTCGGCTGATCCTTCTTCAATATGCCCTTCACCAACATGCAGTGTTTCCTTGATTGAATTAGCTCTCACACCAATATTTGCGTCTAGAGCCTTTGCATTGAGGGCTATCTGAAAACGGCTGTGGCGCTGAAGTTGCCTGTGAATGTGGAGTTGGTGGCATGTGAAACCCGCATGTGGAGCATTCGTTTGTGTGGGATGCTCTACCAGGTTCATTTCAGTCCTAGCCATACAAAGGGCACTAAGCATAGAGTGTGAAAACTGAGTTTCCTTGAGAGCTGCTTGGAAGCCTGATGGTGTGTGAAGTTAGTGAGCCAAATGGAGTTGTTCTCCCACAAGAACCACTCGACTGATCCTTCTTCAATATACCCTTCACCAACATGCAGTGTTTCCTTGATTGAATTAGCTCTCACACCAATATTTGCGTCTAGAGCCTTTGCATTGAGGGCTATCTGAAAACGGCTGTGGCGCTGAAGTTGCCTGTGAATGTGGAGTTGGTGGCATGTGAAACCCGCATGTGGAGCATTCGTTTGTGTGGGATGCTCTACCAGGTTCATTTCAGTCCTAGTCATACTAAGGGCACTAAGCATAGAGTGTGAAAACTGAGTTTCCTTGAGAGCTGCTTGGAAGCCTGATGGTGTGTGAAGTTAGTGAGCGAAATGGAGTTGTTCTCCCACAAGAACCACTCGACTGATCCTTCTTCAATATACCCTTCACCAACATGCAGTGTTTCCTTGATTGAATTAGCTCTCACACCAATATTTGCGTCTAGAGCCTTTGAATTGAGGGCTATCTGAAAACGGCTGTGGCGCTGAAGTTGCCTGTGAATGTGGAGTTGGTGGCATGTGAAACCCGCATGTGGAGCATTCGTTTGTGTGGGATGCTCTACCAGGTTCATTCCTAGATAATGCACTCAAAGGGCACTAAGCATAGAGTGTGAAAACTGAGTTTCCTTGAGAGCTGCTTGGAAGCCTGATGGTGTGTGAAGTTAGTGAGCCAAACGGAGTTGTTCTCCCACAAGATCCACTCGGCTGATCCTTCTTCAATATGCCCTTCACCAACATGCAGTGTTTCCTTGATTGAATTAGCTCTCACACCAATATTTGCGTCTAGAGCCTTTGCATTGAGGGCTATCTGAAAACGGCTGTGGCGCTGAAGTTGCCTGTGAATGTGGAGTTGGTGGCATGTGAAACCCGCATGTGGAGCATTCGTTTGTGTGGGATGCTGACCAAGCTTCATTTCAGTCCTTGGCACACAAAGGGCACTAAGCATAGAGTGTGAAAACTGAGTTTCCTTGAGAGCCGCTTGGAAGCCTGATGGTGTGTGAAGTTAGTGAGCCAAATGGAGTTGTTCTCCCACAAGAACCACTCGGCTGATCCTTCTTCAATATGCCCTTCACCAACATGCAGTGTTTCCTTGATTGAATTAGCTCTCACACCAATATTTGCGTCTAGAGCCTTTGCATTGAGGGCTATCTGAAAACGGCTGTGGTGCTGAAGTTGCCTGTGAATGTGGAGTTGGTGGCATGTGAAACCCGCATGTGGAGCATTCGTTTGTGTGGGATGCTCTACCAGGTTCATTCCTAGATAATGCACTCAAAGGGCACTAAGCATAGAGTGTGAAAACTGAGTTTCCTTGAGAGCCGCTTGGAAGCCTGATGGTGTGTGAAGTTAGTGAGCCAAATGGAGTTGTTCTCCCACAAGAACCACTCGGCTGATCCTCTTCAATATGCCCTTCACCAACATGTAGTGTTTCCTTGATTGAATTAGCTCTCACACCAATATTTGCGTCTAGAGCCTTTGCATTGAGGGCTATCTGAAAACGGCTGTGGCGCTGAAGTTGCCTGTGAATGTGGAGTTGGTGGCATGTGAAACCCGCATGTGGAGCATTCGTTTGTGTGGGATGCTCTACCAGGTTCCTTTCAGTCCTAGCCATACAACGGGCACTAAGCATAGAGTGTGAAAACTGAGTTTCCTTGAGAGCTGCTTGGAAGCCTGATGGTGTGTGAAGTTAGTGAGCCAAATGGAGTTGTTCTCCCACAAGAACCACTCGGCTGATCCTTCTTCAATATGCCCTTCACCAACATGCAGTGTTTCCTTGATTGAATTAGCTATCACACCAATATTTGCGTCTAGAGCCTTTGCATTGAGGGCTATCTGAAAACAGCTGTGGCGCTGAAGTTGCCTGTGAATGTGGAGTTGGTGGCATGTGAAACCCGCATGTGGAGCATTCGTTTGTGTGGGATGCTCTACCAGGTTCATTTCAGTCCTAGCCATACAAAGGGCACTAAGCATAGAGTGTGAAAACTGAGTTTCCTTGAGAGCTGCTTGGAAGCCTGATGGTGTGTGAAGTTAGTGAGCCAAATGGAGTTGTTCTCCCACAAGAACCACTCGGCTGATCCTTCTTAAATATACCCTTCACCAACATGCAGTGTTTCCTTGATTGAATTAGCTCTCACACCAATATTTGCGTCTAGATCCTTTGCATTGAGGGCTATCTGAAAACGGCTGTGGTGCTGAAGTTGCCTGTGAATGTGGAGTTGGTGGCATGTGAAACCCGCATGTGGAGCATTCGTTTGTGTGGGATGCTCTACCAGGTTCATTCCTAGATAATATACTCAAAGGGCACTAAGCATAGAGTGTGAAAACTGAGTTTCCTTGAGAGATGCTTGGAAGCCTGATGGTGTGTGAAGTTAGTGAGCCAAATGGAGTTGTTCTCCCACAAGAACCACTCGGCTGATCCTTCTTCAATATGCCCTTCACCAACATGCAGTGTTTCCTTGATTGAATTAGCTCTCACACCAATATTTGCGTCTAGAGCCTTTGCATTGAGGGCTATCTGAAAACGGCTGTGGCGCTGAAGTTGCCTGTGAATGTGGAGTTGGTGGCATGTGAAACCCGCATGTGGAGCATTCGTTTGTGTGGGATGCTCTACCAGGTTCATTCCTAGATAATGCACTCAAAGGGCACTAAGCATAGAGTGTGAAAACTGAGTTTCCTTGAGAGCTGCTTGGAAGCCTGATGGTGTGTGAAGTTAGTGAGCCAAATGGAGTTGTTCTCCCACAAGAACCACTCGGCTGATCCTTCTTCAATATGCCCTTCACCAACATGCAGTGTTTCCTTGATTGAATTAGCTCTCACACCAATATTTGCGTCTAGAGCCTTTGCATTGAGGGCTATCTGAAAACGGCTATGGCGCTGAAGTTGCCTGTGAATGTGGAGTTGGTGGCATGTGAAACCCGCATGTGGAGCATTCGTTTGTGTGGGATGCTCTACCAGGTTCATTTCAGTCCTAGCCATACAAAGGGCACTAAGCATAGAGTGTGAAAACTGAGTTTCCTTGAGAGCTGCTTGGAAGCCTGATGGTGTGTGAAGTTAGTGAGCCAAATGGAGTTGTTCTCCCACAAGAACCACTTGGCTGATTCTTCTTCAATATGCCCTTCACCAACATGCAGTGTTTCCTTGATTGAATTAGCTCTCACACCAATATTTGCGTCTAGAGCCTTTGCATTGAGGGCTATCTGAAAACGGCTGTGGCGCTGAAGTTGCCTGTGAATGTGGAGTTGGTGGCATGTGAAACCCGCATGTGGAGCATTCGTTTGTGTGGGATGCTCTACCAGGTTCATTCCTAGATAATGCACTCAAAGGGCACTAAGCATAGAGTGTGAAAACTGAGTTTCCTTGAGAGCTGCTTGGAAGCCTGATGGTGTGTGAAGTTAGTGAGCCAAATGGAGTTGTTCTCCCACAAGAACCACTCGGCTGATCCTTCTTCAATATGCCTTTCACCAACATGCAGTGTTTCCTTGATTGAATTAGCTCTCACACCAATATTTGCGTCTAGAGCCTTTGCATTGAGGGCTATCTGAAAACGGCTGTGGCGCTGAAGTTGCCTGTGAATGTGGAGTTGGTGGCATGTGAAACCCGCATGTGGAGCATTCGTTTGTGTGGGATGCTCTACCAGGTTCATTCCTAGATAATGCACTCAAAGGGCACTAAGCATAGAGTGTGAAAACTGAGTTTCCTTGAGAGCTGCTTGGAAGCCTGATGGTGTGTGAAGTTAGTGAGCCAAATGGAGTTGTTCTCCCACAAGAACCACTCGGCTGATCCTTCTTCAATATGCCCTTCACCAACATGCAGTGTTTCCTTGATTGAATTAGCTCTCACACCAATATTTGCGTCTAGAGCCTTTGCATTGAGGGCTATCTGAAAACGGCTGTGGCGCTGAAGTTGCCTGTGAATGTGGAGTTGGTGGCATGTGAAACCCGCATGTGGAGCATTCGTTTGTGTGGGATGCTCTACCAGGTTCATTTCAGTCCTAGCCATACAAAGGGCACTAAGCATAGAGTGTGAAAACTGAGTTTCCTTGAGAGATGCTTGGAAGCCTGATGGTGTGTGAAGTTAGTGAGCCAAATGGAGTTGTTCTCCCACAAGAACCACTCGGCTGATCCTTCTTCAATATGCCCTTCACCAACATGCAGTGTTTCCTTGATTGAATTAGCTCTCACACCAATATTTGCGTCTAGAGCCTTTGCATTGAGGGCTATCTGAAAACGGCTGTGGTGCTGAAGTTGCCTGTGAATGTGGAGTTGGTGGCATGTGAAACCCGCATGTGGAGCATTCATTTGTGTGGGATGCTGACCAAGATTCATTTCAGTTCTAGGCACACAAAGGGGACGAAGCAGAGTGTGAAAACTGAGTTTCCTTGAGAGCCGCTTGGAAGCCTGATGGTGTGTGAAGTTAGTGAGCCAAATGGAGTTGTTCTCCCACAAGAACCACTCGGCTGATCCTCTTCAATATGCCCTTCACCAACATGCAGTGTTTCCTTGATTGAATTAGCTCTCACACCAATATTTGCGTCTAGAGCCTTTGCATTGAGGGCTATCTGAAAACGGCTGTGGCGCTGAAGTTGCCTGTGAATGTGGAGTTGGTGGCATGTGAAACCCGCATGTGGAGCATTCGTTTGTGTGGGATGCTCTACCAGGTTCATTTCAGTCCTAGCCATACAAAGGGCACTAAGCATAGAGTGTGAAAACTGAGTTTCCTTGAGAGCTGCTTGGAAGCCTGATGGTGTGTGAAGTTAGTGAGCCAAATGGAGTTGTTCTCCCACAAGAACCACTCGGCTGATCCTTCTTCAATATGCCCTTCACCAACATGCAGTGTTTCCTTGATTGAATTAGCTCTCACAGCAATATTTGCGTCTAGAGCCTTTGCATTGAGGGCTATCTGAAAACGGCTGTGGCGCTGAAGTTGCCTGTGAATGTGGAGTTGGTGGCATGTGAAACCCGCATGTGGAGCATTCGTTTGTGTGGGATGCTCTACCAGGTTCATTCCTAGATAATGCACTCAAAGGGCACTAAGCATAGAGTGTGAAAACTGAGTTTCCTTGAGAGCTGCTTGGAAGCCTGATGGTGTGTGAAGTTAGTGAGCCAAATGGAGTTGTTCTCCCACAAGAACCACTCGGCTGATCCTTCTTCAATATGCCCTTCACCAACATGCAGTGTTTCCTTGATTGAATTAGCTCTCACACCAATATTTGCGTCTAGAGCCTTTGCATTGAGGGCTATCTGAAAACGGCTGTGGCGCTGAAGTTGCCTGTGAATGTGGAGTTGGTGGCATGTGAAACCCGCATGTGGAGCATTCGTTTGTGTGGGATGCTCTACCAGGTTCATTCCTAGATAATGCACTCAAAGGGCACTAAGCATAGAGTGTGAAAACTGAGTTTCCTTGAGAGCTGCTTGGAAGCCTGATGGTGTGTGAAGTTAGTGAGCCAAATGGAGTTGTTCTCCCACAAGAACCACTCGGCTGATCCTTCTTCAATATGCCCTTCACCAACATGCAGTGTTTCCTTGATTGAATTAGCTCTCACACCAATATTTGCGTCTAGAGCCTTTGCATTGAGGGCTATCTGAAAACGGCTGTGGCGCTGAAGTTGCCTGTGAATGTGGAGTTGGTGGCATGTGAAACCCGCATGTGGAGCATTCGTTTGTGTGGGATGCTGACCAAGCTTCATTTCAGTCCTAGGCACACAAAGGGCACTAAGCATAGAGTGTGAAAACTGAGTTTCCTTGAGAGCTGCTTGGAAGCCTGATGGTGTGTGAAGTTAGTGAGCCAAATGGAGTTGTTCTCCCACAAGAACCACTCGGCTGATCCTTCTTCAATATGCCCTTCACCAACATGCAGTGTTTCCTTGATTGAATTAGCTCTCACACCAATATTTGCGTCTAGAGCCTTTGCATTGAGGGCTATCTGAAAACGGCTGTGGCGCTGAAGTTGCCTGTGAATGTGGAGTTGGTGGCATGTGAAACCCGCATGTGGAGCATTCGTTTGTGTGGGATGCTCTACCAGGTTCATTTCAGTCCTTGGCACACTAAGGGCACTAAGCATAGAGTGTGAAAACTGAGTTTCCTTGAGAGCTGCTTGGAAGCCTGATGGTGTGTGAAGTTAGTGAGCCAAATGGAGTTGTTCTCCCACAAGAACCACTCGGCTGATCCTTCTTCAATATGCCCTTCACCAACATGTAGTGTTTCCTTGATTGAATTAGCTCTCACACCAATATTTGCGTCTAGAGCCTTTGCATTGAGGGCTATCTGAAAACGGCTGTGGCGCTGAAGTTGCCTGTGAATGTGGAGTTGGTGGCATGTGAAACCCGCATGTGGAGCATTCGTTTGTGTGGGATGCTCTACCAGGTTCATTTCAGTCCTAGCCATACAACGGGCACTAAGCATAGAGTGTGAAAACTGAGTTTCCTTGAGAGCTGCTTGGAAGCCTGATGGTGTGTGAAGTTAGTGAGCCAAATGGAGTTGTTCTCCCACAAGAACCACTCGGCTGATCCTTCTTCAATATGCCCTTCACCAACATGCAGTGTTTCCTTGATTGAATTAGCTATCACACCAATATTTGCGTCTAGAGCCTTTGCATTGAGGGCTATCTGAAAACAGCTGTGGCGCTGAAGTTGCCTGTGAATGTGGAGTTGGTGGCATGTGAAACCCGCATGTGGAGCATTCGTTTGTGTGGGATGCTCTACCAGGTTCATTTCAGTCCTAGGCACTCAAAGGGCACTAAGCATAGAGTGTGAAAACTGAGTTTCCTTGAGAGCTGCTTGGAAGCCTGATGGTGTGTGAAGTTAGTGAGCCAAATGGAGTTGTTCTCCCACAAGAACCACTCGGCTGATCCTTCTTAAATATGCCCTTCACCAACATGCAGTGTTTCCTTGATTGAATTAGCTCTCACACCAATATTTGCGTCTAGAGCCTTTGCATTGAGGGCTATCTGAAAACGGCTGTGGCGCTGAAGTTGCCTGTGAATGTGGAGTTGGTGGCATGTGAAACCCGCATGTGGAGCATTCGTTTGTGTGGGATGCTCTACCAGGTTCATTCCTAGATAATGCACTCAAAGGGCACTAAGCATAGAGTGTGAAAACTGAGTTTCCTTGAGAGCTGCTTGGAAGCCTGATGGTGTGTGAAGTTAGTGAGCCAAATGGAGTTGTTCTCCCACAAGAACCACTCGGCTGATCCTTCTTCAATATGCCCTTCACCAACATGCAGTGTTTCCTTGATTGAATTAGCTCTCACAGCAATATTTGCGTCTAGAGCCTTTGCATTGAGGGCTATCTGAAAACGGCTATGGCGCTGAAGTTGCCTGTGAATGTGGAGTTGGTGGCATGTGAAACCCGCATGTGGAGCATTCGTTTGTGTGGGATGCTCTACCAGGTTCATTTCAGTCCTAGCCATACAAAGGGCACTAAGCATAGAGTGTGAAAACTGAGTTTCCTTGAGAGCTGCTTGGAAGCCTGATGGTGTGTGAAGTTAGTGAGCCAAATGGAGTTGTTCTCCCACAAGAACCACTTGGCTGATCCTTCTTCAATATGCCCTTCACCAACATGCAGTGTTTCCTTGATTGAATTAGCTCTCACACCAATATTTGCGTCTAGAGCCTTTGCATTGAGGGCTATCTGAAAACGGCTGTGGCGCTGAAGTTGCCTGTGAATGTGGAGTTGGTGGCATGTGAAACCCGCATGTGGAGCATTCGTTTGTGTGGGATGCTCTACCAGGTTCATTCCTAGATAATGCACTCAAAGGGCACTAAGCATAGAGTGTGAAAACTGAGTTTCCTTGAGAGCTGCTTGGAAGCCTGATGGTGTGTGAAGTTAGTGAGCCAAATGGAGTTGTTCTCCCACAAGAACCACTCGGCTGATCCTTCTTCAATATGCCTTTCACCAACATGCAGTGTTTCCTTGATTGAATTAGCTCTCACACCAATATTTGCGTCTAGAGCCTTTGCATTGAGGGCTATCTGAAAACGGCTGTGGCGCTGAAGTTGCCTGTGAATGTGGAGTTGGTGGCATGTGAAACCCGCATGTGGAGCATTCGTTTGTGTGGGATGCTCTACCAGGTTCATTCCTAGATAATGCACTCAAAGGGCACTAAGCATAGAGTGTGAAAACTGAGTTTCCTTGAGAGCTGCTTGGAAGCCTGATGGTGTGTGAAGTTAGTGAGCCAAATGGAGTTGTTCTCCCACAAGAACCACTCGGCTGATCCTTCTTCAATATGCCCTTCACCAACATGCAGTGTTTCCTTGATTGAATTAGCTCTCACACCAATATTTGCGTCTAGAGCCTTTGCATTGAGGGCTATCTGAAAACGGCTGTGGCGCTGAAGTTGCCTGTGAATGTGGAGTTGGTGGCATGTGAAACCCGCATGTGGAGCATTCGTTTGTGTGGGATGCTCTACCAGGTTCATTTCAGTCCTAGCCATACAAAGGGCACTAAGCATAGAGTGTGAAAACTGAGTTTCCTTGAGAGCTGCTTGGAAGCCTGATGGTGTGTGAAGTTAGTGAGCCAAATGGAGTTGTTCTCCCACAAGAACCACTCGGCTGATCCTTCTTCAATATACCCTTCACCAACATGCAGTGTTTCCTTGATTGAATTAGCTCTCACACCAATATTTGCGTCTAGAGCCTTTGCATTGAGGGCTATCTGAAAACGGCTGTGGCGCTGAAGTTGCCTGTGAATGTGGAGTTGGTGGCATGTGAAACCCGCATGTGGAGCATTCGTTTGTGTGGGATGCTCTACCAGGTTCATTTCAGTCCTAGTCATACTAAGGGCACTAAGCATAGAGTGTGAAAACTGAGTTTCCTTGAGAGCTGCTTGGAAGCCTGATGGTGTGTGAAGTTAGTGAGCCAAATGGAGTTGTTCTCCCACAAGAACCACTCGACTGATCCTTCTTCAATATGCCCTTCACCAACATGCAGTGTTTCCTTGATTGAATTAGCTCTCACACCAATATTTGCGTCTAGAGCCTTTGCATTGAGGGCTATCTGAAAACGGCTGTGGCGCTGAAGTTGCCTGTGAATGTGGAGTTGGTGGCATGTGAAACCCGCATGTGGAGCATTCGTTTGTGTGGGATGCTCTACCAGGTTCATTTCAGTCCTAGCCATACAAAGGGCACTAAGCATAGAGTGTGAAAACTGAGTTTCCTTGAGAGCTGCTTGGAAGCCTGATGGTGTGTGAAGTTAGTGAGCCAAATGGAGTTGTTCTCCCACAAGAACCACTCGGCTGATCCTTCTTCAATATGCCCTTCACCAACATGCAGTGTTTCCTTGATTGAATTAGCTCTCACACCAATATTTGCGTCTAGAGCCTTTGCATTGAGGGCTATCTGAAAACGGCTGTGGCGCTGAAGTTGCCTGTGAATGTGGAGTTGGTGGCATGTGAAACCCGCATGTGGAGCATTCGTTTGTGTGGGATGCTCTACCAGGTTCATTCCTAGATAATGCACTCAAAGGGCACTAAGCATAGAGTGTGAAAACTGAGTTTCCTTGAGAGCTGCTTGGAAGCCTGATGGTGTGTGAAGTTAGTGAGCCAAATGGAGTTGTTCTCCGACAAGAACCACTCGGCTGATCCTTCTTCAATATGCCCTTCACCAACATGCAGTGTTTCCTTGATTGAATTAGCTCTCACACCAATATTTGCGTCTAGAGCCTTTGCATTGAGGGCTATCTGAAAACGGCTGTGGCGCTGAAGTTGCCTGTGAATGTGGAGTTGGTGGCATGTGAAACCCGCATGTGGAGCATTCGTTTGTGTGGGATGCTCTACCAGGTTCATTCCTAGATAATGCACTCAAAGGGCACTAAGCATAGAGTGTGAAAACTGAGTTTCCTTGAGAGCTGCTTGGAAGCCTGATGGTGTGTGAAGTTAGTGAGCCAAATGGAGTTGTTCTCCCACAAGAACCACTCGGCTGATCCTTCTTCAATATGCCCTTCACCAACATGCAGTGTTTCCTTGATTGAATTAGCTCTCACACCAATATTTGCGTCTAGAGCCTTTGCATTGAGGGCTATCTGAAAACGGCTGTGGCGCTGAAGTTGCCTGTGAATGTGGAGTTGGTGGCATGTGAAACCCGCATGTGGAGCATTCGTTTGTGTGGGATGCTCTACCAGGTTCATTTCAGTCCTAGCCATACAAAGGGCACTAAGCATAGAGTGTGAAAACTGAGTTTCCTTGAGAGCTGCTTGGAAGCCTGATGGTGTGTGAAGTTAGTGAGCCAAATGGAGTTGTTCTCCCACAAGAACCACTCGGCTGATCCTTCTTCAATATACCCTTCACCAACATGCAGTGTTTCCTTGATTGAATTAGCTCTCACACCAATATTTGCGTCTAGAGCCTTTGCATTGAGGGCTATCTGAAAACGGCTGTGGCGCTGAAGTTGCCTGTGAATGTGGAGTTGGTGGCATGTGAAACCCGCATGTGGAGCATTCGTTTGTGTGGGATGCTCTACCAGGTTCATTCCTAGATAATGCACTCAAAGGGCACTAAGCATAGAGTGTGAAAACTGAGTTTCCTTGAGAGCTGCTTGGAAGCCTGATGGTGTGTGAAGTTAGTGAGCCAAATGGAGTTGTTCTCCGACAAGAACCACTCGGCTGATCCTTCTTCAATATGCCCTTCACCAACATGCAGTGTTTCCTTGATTGAATTAGCTCTCACACCAATATTTGCGTCTAGAGCCTTTGCATTGAGGGCTATCTGAAAACGGCTGTGGCGCTGAAGTTGCCTGTGAATGTGGAGTTGGTGGCATGTGAAACCCGCATGTGGAGCATTCGTTTGTGTGGGATGCTCTACCAGGTTCATTTCAGTCCTAGCCATACAAAGGGCACTAAGCATAGAGTGTGAAAACTGAGTTTCCTTGAGAGCTGCTTGGAAGCCTGATGGTGTGTGAAGTTAGTGAGCCAAATGGAGTTGTTCTCCCACAAGAACCACTCGGCTGATCCTTCTTCAATATACCCTTCACCAACATGCAGTGTTTCCTTGATTGAATTAGCTCTCACACCAATATTTGCGTCTAGAGCCTTTGCATTGAGGGCTATCTGAAAACGGCTGTGGCACTGAAGTTGCCTGTGAATGTGGAGTTGGTGGCATGTGAAACCCGCATGTGGAGCATTCGTTTGTGTGGGATGCTCTACCAGGTTCATTTCAGTCCTAGTCATACTAAGGGCACTAAGCATAGAGTGTGAAAACTGAGTTTCCTTGAGAGCTGCTTGGAAGCCTGATGGTGTGTGAAGTTAGTGAGCCAAATGGAGTTGTTCTCCCACAAGAACCACTCTACTGATCCTTCTTCAATATGCCCTTCACCAACATGCAGTGTTTCCTTGATTGAATTAGCTCTCACACCAATATTTGCGTCTAGAGCCTTTGCATTGAGGGATATCTGAAAACGGCTGTGGCGCTGAAGTTGCCTGTGAATGTGGAGTTGGTGGCATGTGAAACCCGCATGTGGAGCATTCGTTTGTGTGGAATGCTCTACCAGGTTCATTCCTAGATAATGTACTCAAAGGGCACTAAGCATAGAGTGTGAAAACTGAGTTTCCTTGAGAGCTGCTTGGAAGCCTGATGGTGTGTGAAGTTAGTGAGCCAAATGGAGTTGTTCTCCCACAAGAACCACTCGGCTGATCCTTCTTCAATATGCCCTTCACCAACATGCAGTGTTTCCTTGATTGAATTAGCTCTCACACCAATATTTGCGTCTAGAGCCTTTGCATTGAGGGCTATCTGAAAACGGCTGTGGCGCTGAAGTTGCCTGTGAATGTGGAGTTGGTGGCATGTGAAACCCGCATGTGGAGCATTCGTTTGTGTGGGATGCTCTACCAGGTTCATTTCAGTCCTAGCCATACAAAGGGCACTAAGCATAGAGTGTGAAAACTGAGTTTCCTTGAGAGCTGCTTGGAAGCCTGATGGTGTGTGAAGTTAGTGAGCCAAATGGAGTTGTTCTCCCACAAGAACCACTTGGCTGATCCTTCTTCAATATGCCCTTCACCAACATGCAGTGTTTCCTTGATTGAATTAGCTCTCACACCAATATTTGCGTCTAGAGCCTTTGCATTGAGGGCTATCTGAAAACGGCTGTGGCGCTGAAGTTGCCTGTGAATGTGGAGTTGGTGGCATGTGAAACCCGCATGTGGAGCATTCGTTTGTGTGGGATGCTCTACCAGGTTCATTCCTAGATAATGCACTCAAAGGGCACTAAGCATAGAGTGTGAAAACTGAGTTTCCTTGAGAGCTGCTTGGAAGCCTGATGGTGTGTGAAGTTAGTGAGCCAAATGGAGTTGTTCTCCCACAAGAACCACTCGGCTGATCCTTCTTCAATATGCCCTTCACCAACATGCAGTGTTTCCTTGATTGAATTAGCTCTCACACCAATATTTGCGTCTAGAGCCTTTGCATTGAGGGCTATCTGAAAACGGCTGTGGCGCTGAAGTTGCCTGTGAATGTGGAGTTGGTGGCATGTGAAACCCGCATGTGGAGCATTCGTTTGTGTGGGATGCTCTACCAGGTTCATTTCTAGATAATGCACTCAAAGGGCACTAAGCATAGAGTGTGAAAACTGAGTTTCCTTGAGAGCTGCTTGGAAGCCTGATGGTGTGTGAAGTTAGTGAGCCAAATGGAGTTGTTCTCCCACAAGAACCACTCGGCTGATCCTTCTTCAATATGCCTTTCACCAACATGCAGTGTTTCCTTGATTGAATTAGCTCTCACACCAATATTTGCGTCTAGAGCCTTTGCATTGAGGGCTATCTGAAAACGGCTGTGGCGCTGAAGTTGCCTGTGAATGTGGAGTTGGTGGCATGTGAAACCCGCATGTGGAGCATTCGTTTGTGTGGGATGCTCTACCAGGTTCATTTCAGTCCTAGCCATACAAAGGGCACTAAGCATAGAGTGTGAAAACTGAGTTTCCTTGAGAGCTGCTTGGAAGCCTGATGGTGTGTGAAGTTAGTGAGCCAAATGGAGTTGTTCTCCCACAAGAACCACTCGGCTGATCCTTCTTCAATATACCCTTCACCAACATGCAGTGTTTCCTTGATTGAATTAGCTCTCACACCAATATTTGCGTCTAGAGCCTTTGCATTGAGGGCTATCTGAAAACGGCTGTGGCGCTGAAGTTGCCTGTGAATGTGGAGTTGGTGGCATGTGAAACCCGCATGTGGAGCATTCATTTGTGTGGGATGCTCTACCAGGTTCATTTCAGTCCTAGTCATACTAAGGGCACTAAGCATAGAGTGTGAAAACTGAGTTTCCTTGAGAGCTGCTTGGAAGCCTGATGGTGTGTGAAGTTAGTGAGCCAAATGGAGTTGTTCTCCCACAAGAACCACTCTACTGATCCTTCTTCAATATGCCCTTCACCAACATGCAGTGTTTCCTTGATTGAATTAGCTCTCACACCAATATTTGCGTCTAGAGCCTTTGCATTGAGGGCTATCTGAAAACGGCTGTGGCGCTGAAGTTGCCTGTGAATGTGGAGTTGGTGGCATGTGAAACCCGCATGTGGAGCATTCGTTTGTGTGGGATGCTCTACCAGGTTCATTCCTAGATAATGTACTCAAAGGGCACTAAGCATAGAGTGTGAAAACTGAGTTTCCTTGAGAGCTGCTTGGAAGCCTGATGGTGTGTGAAGTTAGTGAGCCAAATGGAGTTGTTCTCCCACAAGAACCACTCGGCTGATCCTTCTTCAATATGCCCTTCACCAACATGCAGTGTTTCCTTGATTGAATTAGCTCTCACACCAATATTTGCGTCTAGAGCCTTTGCATTGAGGGCTATCTGAAAACGGCTGTGGCGCTGAAGTTGCCTGTGAATGTGGAGTTGGTGGCATGTGAAACCCGCATGTGGAGCATTCGTTTGTGTGGGATGCTCTACCAGGTTCATTTCAGTCCTAGCCATACAAAGGGCACTAAGCATAGAGTGTGAAAACTGAGTTTCCTTGAGAGCTGCTTGGAAGCCTGATGGTGTGTGAAGTTAGTGAGCCAAATGGAGTTGTTCTCCCACAAGAACCACTTGGCTGATCCTTCTTCAATATGCCCTTCACCAACATGCAGTGTTTCCTTGATTGAATTAGCTCTCACACCAATATTTGCGTCTAGAGCCTTTGCATTGAGGGCTATCTGAAAACGGCTGTGGCGCTGAAGTTGCCTGTGAATGTGGAGTTGGTGGCATGTGAAACCCGCATGTGGAGCATTCGTTTGTGTGGGATGCTCTACCAGGTTCATTCCTAGATAATGCACTCAAAGGGCACTAAGCATAGAGTGTGAAAACTGAGTTTCCTTGAGAGCTGGTTGGAAGCCTGATGGTGTGTGAAGTTAGTGAGCCAAATGGAGTTGTTCTCCCACAAGAACCACTCGGCTGATCCTTCTTCAATATGCCCTTCACCAACATGCAGTGTTTCCTTGATTGAATTAGCTCTCACACCAATATTTGCGTCTAGAGCCTTTGCATTGAGGGCTATCTGAAAACGGCTGTGGCGCTGAAGTTGCCTGTGAATGTGGAGTTGGTGGCATGTGAAACCCGCATGTGGAGCATTCGTTTGTGTGGGATGCTCTACCAGGTTCATTTCTAGATAATGCACTCAAAGGGCACTAAGCATAGAGTGTGAAAACTGAGTTTCCTTGAGAGCTGCTTGGAAGCCTGATGGTGTGTGAAGTTAGTGAGCCAAATGGAGTTGTTCTCCCACAAGAACCACTCGGCTGATCCTTCTTCAATATGCCTTTCACCAACATGCAGTGTTTCCTTGATTGAATTAGCTCTCACACCAATATTTGTGTCTAGAGCCTTTGCATTGAGGGCTATCTGAAAACGGCTGTGGCGCTGAAGTTGCCTGTGAATGTGGAGTTGGTGGCATGTGAAACCCGCATGTGGAGCATTCGTTTGTGTGGGATGCTCTACCAGGTTCATTCCTAGATAATGCACTCAAAGGGCACTAAGCATAGAGTGTGAAAACTGAGTTTCCTTGAGAGCAGCTTGGAAGCCTGATGGTGTGTGAAGTTAGTGAGCCAAATGGAGTTGTTCTCCCACAAGAACCACTCGGCTGATCCTTCTTCAATATGCCCTTCACCAACATGCAGTGTTTCCTTGATTGAATTAGCTCTCACACCAATATTTGCGTCTAGAGCCTTTGCATTGAGGGCTATCTGAAAACGGCTGTGGCGCTGAAGTTGCCTGTGAATGTGGAGTTGGTGGCATGTGAAACCCGCATGTGGAGCATTCGTTTGTGTGGGATGCTCTACCAGGTTCATTTCAGTCCTAGCCATACAAAGGGCACTAAGCATAGAGTGTGAAAACTGAGTTTCCTTGAGAGCTGCTTGGAAGCCTGATGGTGTGTGAAGTTAGTGAGCCAAATGGAGTTGTTCTCCCACAAGAACCACTCGGCTGATCCTTCTTCAATATACCCTTCACCAACATGCAGTGTTTCCTTGATTGAATTAGCTCTCACACCAATATTTGCGTCTAGAGCCTTTGCATTGAGGGCTATCTGAAAACGGCTGTGGCGCTGAAGTTGCCTGTGAATGTGGAGTTGGTGGCATGTGAAACCCGCATGTGGAGCATTCGTTTGTGTGGGATGCTCTACCAGGTTCATTTCAGTCCTAGTCATACTAAGGGCACTAAGCATAGAGTGTGAAAACTGAGTTTCCTTGAGAGCTGCTTGGAAGCCTGATGGTGTGTGAAGTTAGTGAGCCAAATGGAGTTGTTCTCCCACAAGAACCACTCGACTGATCCTTCTTCAATATGCCCTTCACCAACATGCAGTGTTTCCTTGATTGAATTAGCTCTCACACCAATATTTGCGTCTAGAGCCTTTGCATTGAGGGCTATCTGAAAACGGCTGTGGCGCTGAAGTTGCCTGTGAATGTGGAGTTGGTGGCATGTGAAACCCGCATGTGGAGCATTCGTTTGTGTGGGATGCTCTACCAGGTTCATTCCTAGATAATGTACTCAAAGGGCACTAAGCATAGAGTGTGAAAACTGAGTTTCCTTGAGAGCTGCTTGGAAGCCTGATGGTGTGTGAAGTTAGTGAGCCAAATGGAGTTGTTCTCCCACAAGAACCACTCGGCTGATCCTTCTTCAATATGCCCTTCACCAACATGCAGTGTTTCCTTGATTGAATTAGCTCTCACACCAATATTTGCGTCTAGAGCCTTTGCATTGAGGGCTATCTGAAAACGGCTGTGGCGCTGAAGTTGCCTGTGAATGTGGAGTTGGTGGCATGTGAAACCCGCATGTGGAGCATTCGTTTGTGTGGGATGCTCTACCAGGTTCATTTCAGTCCTAGCCATACAAAGGGCACTAAGCATAGAGTGTGAAAACTGAGTTTCCTTGAGAGCTGCTTGGAAGCCTGATGGTGTGTGAAGTTAGTGAGCCAAATGGAGTTGTTCTCCCACAAGAACCACTTGGCTGATCCTTCTTCAATATGCCCTTCACCAACATGCAGTGTTTCCTTGATTGAATTAGCTCTCACACCAATATTTGCGTCTAGAGCCTTTGCATTGAGGGCTATCTGAAAACGGCTGTGGCGCTGAAGTTGCCTGTGAATGTGGAGTTGGTGGCATGTGAAACCCGCATGTGGAGCATTCGTTTGTGTGGGATGCTCTACCAGGTTCATTCCTAGATAATGCACTCAAAGGGCACTAAGCATAGAGTGTGAAAACTGAGTTTCCTTGAGAGCTGCTTGGAAGCCTGATGGTGTGTGAAGTTAGTGAGCCAAATGGAGTTGTTCTCCCACAAGAACCACTCGGCTGATCCTTCTTCAATATGCCCTTCACCAACATGCAGTGTTTCCTTGATTGAATTAGCTCTCACACCAATATTTGCGTCTAGAGCCTTTGCATTGAGGGCTATCTGAAAACGGCTGTGGCGCTGAAGTTGCCTGTGAATGTGGAGTTGGTGGCATGTGAAACCCGCATGTGGAGCATTCGTTTGTGTGGGATGCTCTACCAGGTTCATTCCTAGATAATGCACTCAAAGGGCACTAAGCATAGAGTGTGAAAACTGAGTTTCCTTGAGAGCTGCTTGGAAGCCTGATGGTGTGTGAAGTTAGTGAGCCAAATGGAGTTGTTCTCCCACAAGAACCACTCGGCTGATCCTTCTTCAATATGCCTTTCACCAACATGCAGTGTTTCCTTGATTGAATTAGCTCTCACACCAATATTTGCGTCTAGAGCCTTTGCATTGAGGGCTATCTGAAAACAGCTGTGGCGCTGAAGTTGCCTGTGAATGTGGAGTTGGTGGCATGTGAAACCCGCATGTGGAGCATTCGTTTGTGTGGGATGCTCTACCAGGTTCATTTCAGTCCTAGCCATACAAAGGGCACTAAGCATAGAGTGTGAAAACTGAGTTTCCTTGAGAGCTGCTTGGAAGCCTGATGGTGTGTGAAGTTAGTGAGCCAAATGGAGTTGTTCTCCCACAAGAACCACTCGGCTGATCCTTCTTCAATATACCCTTCACCAACATGCAGTGTTTCCTTGATTGAATTAGCTCTCACACCAATATTTGCGTCTAGAGCCTTTGCATTGAGGGCTATCTGAAAACGGCTGTGGCGCTGAAGTTGCCTGTGAATGTGGAGTTGGTGGCATGTGAAACCCGCATGTGGAGCATTCGTTTGTGTGGGATGCTCTACCAGGTTCATTTCAGTCCTAGTCATACTAAGGGCACTAAGCATAGAGTGTGAAAACTGAGTTTCCTTGAGAGCTGCTTGGAAGCCTGATGGTGTGTGAAGTTAGTGAGCCAAATGGAGTTGTTCTCCCACAAGAACCACTCGACTGATCCTTCTTCAATATGCCCTTCACCAACATGCAGTGTTTCCTTGATTGAATTAGCTCTCACACCAATATTTGCGTCTAGAGCCTTTGCATTGAGGGCTATCTGAAAACGGCTGTGGCGCTGAAGTTGCCTGTGAATGTGGAGTTGGTGGCATGTGAAACCCGCATGTGGAGCATTCGTTTGTGTGGGATGCTCTACCAGGTTCATTCCTAGATAATGTACTCAAAGGGCACTAAGCATAGAGTGTGAAAACTGAGTTTCCTTGAGAGCTGCTTGGAAGCCTGATGGTGTGTGAAGTTAGTGAGCCAAATGGAGTTGTTCTCCCACAAGAACCACTCGGCTGATCCTTCTTCAATATGCCCTTCACCAACATGCAGTGTTTCCTTGATTGAATTAGCTCTCACACCAATATTTGCGTCTAGAGCCTTTGCATTGAGGGCTATCTGAAAACGGCTGTGGCGCTGAAGTTGCCTGTGAATGTGGAGTTGGTGGCATGTGAAACCCGCATGTGGAGCATTCGTTTGTGTGGGATGCTCTACCAGGTTCATTTCAGTCCTAGCCATACAAAGGGCACTAAGCATAGAGTGTGAAAACTGAGTTTCCTTGAGAGCTGCTTGGAAGCCTGATGGTGTGTGAAGTTAGTGAGCCAAATGGAGTTGTTCTCCCACAAGAACCACTTGGCTGATCCTTCTTCAATATGCCCTTCACCAACATGCAGTGTTTCCTTGATTGAATTAGCTCTCACACCAATATTTGCGTCTAGAGCCTTTGCATTGAGGGCTATCTGAAAACGGCTGTGGCGCTGAAGTTGCCTGTGAATGTGGAGTTGGTGGCATGTGAAACCCGCATGTGGAGCATTCGTTTGTGTGGGATGCTCTACCAGGTTCATTCCTAGATAATGCACTCAAAGGGCACTAAGCATAGAGTGTGAAAACTGAGTTTCCTTGAGAGCTGCTTGGAAGCCTGATGGTGTGTGAAGTTAGTGAGCCAAATGGAGTTGTTCTCCCACAAGAACCACTCGGCTGATCCTTCTTCAATATGCCCTTCACCAACATGCAGTGTTTCCTTGATTGAATTAGCTCTCACACCAATATTTGCGTCTAGAGCCTTTGCATTGAGGGCTATCTGAAAACGGCTGTGGCGCTGAAGTTGCCTGTGAATGTGGAGTTGGTGGCATGTGAAACCCGCATGTGGAGCATTCGTTTGTGTGGGATGCTCTACCAGGTTCATTCCTAGATAATGCACTCAAAGGGCACTAAGCATAGAGTGTGAAAACTGAGTTTCCTTGAGAGCTGCTTGGAAGCCTGATGGTGTGTGAAGTTAGTGAGCCAAATGGAGTTGTTCTCCCACAAGAACCACTCGGCTGATCCTTCTTCAATATGCCTTTCACCAACATGCAGTGTTTCCTTGATTGAATTAGCTCTCACACCAATATTTGCGTCTAGAGCCTTTGCATTGAGGGCTATCTGAAAACGGCTGTGGCGCTGAAGTTGCCTGTGAATGTGGAGTTGGTGGCATGTGAAACCCGCATGTGGAGCATTCGTTTGTGTGGGATGCTCTACCAGGTTCATTCCTAGATAATGCACTCAAAGGGCACTAAGCATAGAGTGTGAAAACTGAGTTTCCTTGAGAGCAGCTTGGAAGCCTGATGGTGTGTGAAGTTAGTGAGCCAAATGGAGTTGTTCTCCCACAAGAACCACTCGGCTGATCCTTCTTCAATATGCCCTTCACCAACATGCAGTGTTTCCTTGATTGAATTAGCTCTCACACCAATATTTGCGTCTAGAGCCTTTGCATTGAGGGCTATCTGAAAACGGCTGTGGCGCTGAAGTTGCCTGTGAATGTGGAGTTGGTGGCATGTGAAACCCGCATGTGGAGCATTCGTTTGTGTGGGATGCTCTACCAGGTTCATTTCAGTCCTAGCCATACAAAGGGCACTAAGCATAGAGTGTGAAAACTGAGTTTCCTTGAGAGCTGCTTGGAAGCCTGATGGTGTGTGAAGTTAGTGAGCCAAATGGAGTTGTTCTCCCACAAGAACCACTCGGCTGATCCTTCTTCAATATACCCTTCACCAACATGCAGTGTTTCCTTGATTGAATTAGCTCTCACACCAATATTTGCGTCTAGAGCCTTTGCATTGAGGGCTATCTGAAAACGGCTGTGGCGCTGAAGTTGCCTGTGAATGTGGAGTTGGTGGCATGTGAAACCCGCATGTGGAGCATTCGTTTGTGTGGGATGCTCTACCAGGTTCATTTCAGTCCTAGTCATACTAAGGGCACTAAGCATAGAGTGTGAAAACTGAGTTTCCTTGAGAGCTGCTTGGAAGCCTGATGGTGTGTGAAGTTAGTGAGCCAAATGGAGTTGTTCTCCCACAAGAACCACTCGACTGATCCTTCTTCAATATGCCATTCACCAACATGCAGTGTTTCCTTGATTGAATTAGCTCTCACACCAATATTTGCGTCTAGAGCCTTTGCATTGAGGGCTATCTGAAAACGGCTGTGGCGCTGAAGTTGCTTGTGAATGTGGAGTTGGTGGCATGTGAAACCCGCATGTGGAGCATTCGTTTGTGTGGGATGCTCTACCAGGTTCATTCCTAGATAATGTACTCAAAGTGCACTAAACATAGAGTGTGAAAACTGAGTTTCCTTGAGAGCTGCTTGGAAGCCTGATGGTGTGTGAAGTTAGTGAGCCAAATGGAGTTGTTCTCCCACAAGAACCACTTGGCTGATCCTTCTTCAATATGCCCTTCACCAACATGCAGTGTTTCCTTGATTGAATTAGCTCTCACACCAATATTTGCGTCTAGAGCCTTTGCATTGAGGGCTATCTGAAAACGGCTGTGGCGCTGAAGTTGCCTGTGAATGTGGAGTTGGTGGCATGTTAAACCCGCATGTGGAGCATTCGTTTGTGTGGGATGCTGACCAAGCTTCATTTCAGTCCTAGGCACACAAAGGGCACTAAGCATAGAGTGTGAAAACTGAGTATCCTTGAAAGCTGCTTGGAAGCCTGATGGTGTGTGAAGTTAGTGAGCCAAATGGAGTTGTTCTCCCACAAGAACCACTCGGCTGATCCTTCTTCAATATGCCCTTCACCAACATGCAGTGTTTCCTTGATTGAATTAGCTCTCACACCAATATTTGCGTCTAGAGCCTTTGCATTGAGGGCTATCTGAAAACGGCTGTGGCGCTGAAGTTGCCTGTGAATGTGGAGTTGGTGGCATGTGAAACCCGCATGTGGAGCATTCGTTTGTGTGGGATGCTCTACCAGGTTCATTCCTAGATAATGTACTCAAAGTGCACTAAACATAGAGTGTGAAAACTGAGTTTCCTTGAGAGCTGCTTGGAAGCCTGATGGTGTGTGAAGTTAGTGAGCCAAATGGAGTTGTTCTCCCACAAGAACCACTTGGCTGATCCTTCTTCAATATGCCCTTCACCAACATGCAGTGTTTCCTTGATTGAATTAGCTCTCACACCAATATTTGCGTCTAGAGCCTTTGCATTGAGGGCTATCTGAAAACAGCTGTGGCGCTGAAGTTGCCTGTGAATGTGGAGTTGGTGGCATGTTAAACCCGCATGTGGAGCATTCGTTTGTGTGGGATGCTGACCAAGCTTCATTTCAGTCCTAGGCACACAAAGGGCACTAAGCATAGAGTGTGAAAACTGAGTATCCTTGAGAGCTGCTTGGAAGCCTGATGGTGTGTGAAGTTAGTTATGTGAGCCAAATGGAGTTGTTCTCCACAAGAACCACTCGGCTGATCCTTCTTCAATATGCCCTTCACCAACATGCAGTGTTTCCTTGATTGAATTAGCTCTCACACCAATATTTGCGTCTAGAGCCTTTGCATTGAGGGCTATCTGAAAACGGCTGTGGCGCTGAAGTTGCTGTGAATGTGGAGTTGGTGGCATGTGAAACCCGCATGTGGAGCATTCGTTTGTGTGGGATGCTCTACCAGGTTCATTTCAGTCCCTAGCCATACAAAGGGCACTAAGCATAGAGTGTGAAAACTGAGTTTCCTTGAGAGCTGCTTGGAAGCCTGATGGTGTGTGAAGTTAGTGAGCCAAATGGAGTTGTTCTCCCACAAGAACCACTCGGCTGATCCTTCTTCAATATGCCCTTCACCAACATGCAGTGTTTCCTTGATTGAATTAGCTCTCACACCAATATTTGCGTCTAGAGCCTTTGCATTGAGGGCTATCTGAAAATGGCTGTGGCGCTGAAGTTGCCTGTGAATGTGGAGTTGGTGGCATGTGAAACCCGCATGTGGAGCATTCGTTTGTGTGGGATGCTCTACCAGGTTCATTCCTAGATAATGCACTCAAAGGGCACTAAGCATAGAGTGTGAAAACTGAGTTTCCTTGAGAGCTGCTTGGAAGCCTGATGGTGTGTGAAGTTAGTGAGCCAAATGGAGTTGTTCTCCCACAAGAACCACTCGGCTGATCCTTCTTCAATATGCCCTTCACCAACATGCAGTGTTTCCTTGATTGAATTAGCTCTCACACCAATATTTGTGTCTAGAGCCTTTGCATTGAGGGCTATCTGAAAACGGCTGTGGCGCTGAAGTTGCCTGTGAATGTGGAGTTGGTGGCATGTGAAACCCGCATGTGGAGCATTCGTTTGTGTGGGATGCTCTACCAGGTTCATTTCAGTCCTAGCCATACAAAGGGCACTAAGCATAGAGTGTGAAAACTGAGTTTCCTTGAGAGCTGCTTGGAAGCCTGATGGTGTGTGAAGTTAGTGAGCCAAATGGAGTTGTTCTCCCACAAGAACCACTCGGCTGATCCTTCTTCAATATGCTCTTCACCAACATGCAGTGTTTCCTTGATTGAATTAGCTCTCACACCAATATTTGCGTCTAGAGCCTTTGCATTGAGGGCTATCTGAAAACGGCTGTGGCGCTGAAGTTGCCTGTGAATGTGGAGTTGGTGGCATATGAAACCCGCATGTGGAGCATTCGTTTGTGTGGGATGCTCTACCAGGTTCATTCCTAGATAATGCACTCAAAGGGCACTAAGCATAGAGTGTGAAAACTGAGTTTCCTTGAGAGCTGCTTGGAAGCCTGATGGTGTGTGAAGTTAGTGAGCCAAATGGAGTTGTTCTCCCACAAGAACCACTCGGCTGATCCTTCTTCAATATGCCCTTCACCAACATGCAGTGTTTCCTTGATTGAATTAGCTCTCACACCAATATTTGCGTCTAGAGCCTTTGCATTGAGGGCTATCTGAAAACAGCTGTGGCGCTGAAGTTGCCTGTGAATGTGGAGTTGGTGGCATGTTAAACCCGCATGTGGAGCATTCGTTTGTGTGGGATGCTGACCAAGCTTCATTTCAGTCCTAGGCACACAAAGGGCACTAAGCATAGAGTGTGAAAACTGAGTATCCTTGAGAGCTGCTTGGAAGCCTGATGGTGTGTGAAGTTAGTGAGCCAAATGGAGTTGTTCTCCCACAAGAACCACTCGGCTGATCCTTCTTCAATATGCCCTTCACCAACATGCAGTGTTTCCTTGATTGAATTAGCTCTCACACCAATATTTGCGTCTAGAGCCTTTGCATTGAGGGCTATCTGAAAACGGCTGTGGCGCTGAAGTTGCCTGTGAATGTGGAGTTGGTGGCATGTGAAACCCGCATGTGGAGCATTCGTTTGTGTGGGATGCTCTACCAGGTTCATTTCAGTCCTAGCCATACAAAGGGCACTAAGCATAGAGTGTGAAAACTGAGTTTCCTTGAGAGCTGCTTGGAAGCCTGATGGTGTGTGAAGTTAGTGAGCCAAATGGAGTTGTTCTCCCACAAGAACCACTCGGCTGATCCTTCTTCAATATGCCCTTCACCAACATGCAGTGTTTCCTTGATTGAATTAGCTCTCACACCAATATTTGCGTCTAGAGCCTTTGCATTGAGGGCTATCTGAAAACGGCTGTGGCGCTGAAGTTGCCTGTGAATGTGGAGTTGGTGGCATGTGAAACCCGCATGTGGAGCATTCGTTTGTGTGGGATGCTCTACCAGGTTCATTCCTAGATAATGCACTCAAAGGGCACTAAGCATAGAGTGTGAAAACTGAGTTTCCTTGAGAGCTGCTTGGAAGCCTGATGGTGTGTGAAGTTAGTGAGCCAAATGGAGTTGTTCTCCCACAAGAACCACTCGGCTGATCCTTCTTCAATATGCCCTTCACCAACATGCAGTGTTTCCTTGATTGAATTAGCTGTCACACCAATATTTGTGTCTAGAGCCTTTGCATTGAGGGCTATCTGAAAACGGCTGTGGCGCTGAAGTTGCCTGTGAATGTGGAGTTGGTGGCATGTGAAACCCGCATGTGGAGCATTCGTTTGTGTGGGATGCTCTACCAGGTTCATTTCAGTCCTAGCCATACAAAGGGCACTAAGCATAGAGTGTGAAAACTGAGTTTCCTTGAGAGCTGCTTGGAAGCCTGATGGTGTGTGAAGTTAGTGAGCCAAATGGAGTTGTTCTCCCACAAGAACCACTCGGCTGATCCTTCTTCAATATGCTCTTCACCAACATGCATTGTTTCCTTGATTGAATTAGCTCTCACACCAATATTTGCGTCTAGAGCCTTTGCATTGAGGGCTATCTGAAAACGGCTGTGGCGCTGAAGTTGCCTGTGAATGTGGAGTTGGTGGCATATGAAACCCGCATGTGGAGCATTCGTTTGTGTGGGATGCTCTACCAGGTTCATTCCTAGATAATGCACTCAAAGGGCACTAAGCATAGAGTGTGAAAACTGAGTTTCCTTGAGAGCTGCTTGGAAGCCTGATGGTGTGTGAAGTTAGTGAGCCAAATGGAGTTGTTCTCCCACAAGAACCACTTGGCTGATCCTTCTTCAATATGCCCTTCACCAACATGCAGTGTTTCCTTGATTGAATTAGCTCTCACACCAATATTTGCGTCTAGAGCCTTTGCATTGAGGGCTATCTGAAAACGGCTGTGGCGCTGAAGTTGCCTGTGAATGTGGAGTTGGTGGCATGTGAAACCCGCATGTGGAGCATTCGTTTGTGTGGGATGCTCTACCAGGTTCATTCCTAGATAATGCACTCAAAGGGCACTAAGCATAGAGTATGAAAACTGAGTTTCCTTGAGAGCTGCTTGGAAGCCTGATGGTGTGTGAAGTTAGTGAGCCAAATGGAGTTGTTCTCCCACAAGAACCACTCGGCTGATCCTTCTTCAATATGCCTTTCACCAACATGCAGTGTTTCCTTGATTGAATTAGCTCTCACACCAATATTTGCGTCTAGAGCCTTTGCATTGAGGGCTATCTGAAAACGGCTGTGGTGCTGAAGTTGCCTGTGAATGTGGAGTTGGTGGCATGTGAAACCCGCATGTGGAGCATTCGTTTGTGTGGGATGCTCTACCAGGTTCATTCCTAGATAATGCACTCAAAGGGCACTAAGCATAGAGTGTGAAAACTGAGTTTCCTTGAGAGCTGCTTGGAAGCCTGATGGTGTGTGAAGTTAGTGAGCCAAATGGAGTTGTTCTCCCACAAGAACCACTCGGCTGATCCTTCTTCAATATACCCTTCACCAACATGCAGTGTTTCCTTGATTGAATTAGCTCTCACACCAATATTTGCGTCTAGAGCCTTTGCATTGAGGGCTATCTGAAAACGGCTGTGGCGCTGAAGTTGCCTGTGAATGTGGAGTTGGTGGCATGTGAAACCCGCATGTGGAGCATTCGTTTGTGTGGGATGCTCTACCAGTTCATTCCTAGATAATGCACTCAAAGGGCACTAAGCATAGAGTGTGAAACCTGAGTTTCCTTGAGAGCTGCTTGGAAGCCTGATGGTGTGTGAAGTTAGTGAGCCAAATGGAGTTGTTCTCCCACAAGAACCACTCGGCTGATCCTTCTTCAATATGCCCTTCACCAACATGCAGTGTTTCCTTGATTGAATTAGCTCTCACACCAATATTTGCGTCTAGAGCCTTTGCATTGAGGGCTATCTGAAAACGGCTGTGGCGCTGAAGTTGCCTGTGAATGTGGAGTTGGTGGCATGTGAAACCCGCATGTGGAGCATTCGTTTGTGTGGGATGCTCTACCAGGTTCATTTCAGTCCTAGCCATACAAAGGGCACTAAGCATAGAGTGTGAAAACTGAGTTTCCTTGAGAGCTGCTTGGAAGCCTGATGGTGTGTGAAGTTAGTGAGCCAAATGGAGTTGTTCTCCCACAAGAACCACTTGGCTGATCCTTCTTCAATATGCCCTTCACCAACATGCAGTGTTTCCTTGATTGAATTAGCTCTCACACCAATATTTGCGTCTAGAGCCTTTGCATTGAGGGCTATCTGAAAACGGCTGTGGCGCTGAAGTTGCCTGTGAATGTGGAGTTGGTGGCATGTGAAACCCGCATGTGGAGCATTCGTTTGTGTGGGATGCTCTACCAGGTTCATTCCTAGATAATGCACTCAAAGGGCACTAAGCATAGAGTATGAAAACTGAGTTTCCTTGAGAGCTGCTTGGAAGCCTGATGGTGTGTGAAGTTAGTGAGCCAAATGGAGTTGTTCTCCCACAAGAACCACTCGGCTGATCCTTCTTCAATATGCCTTTCACCAACATGCAGTGTTTCCTTGATTGAATTAGCTCTCACACCAATATTTGCGTCTAGAGCCTTTGCATTGAGGGCTATCTGAAAACGGCTGTGGTGCTGAAGTTGCCTGTGAATGTGGAGTTGGTGGCATGTGAAACCCGCATGTGGAGCATTCGTTTGTGTGGGATGCTCTACCAGGTTCATTCCTAGATAATGTACTCAAAGTGCACTAAACATAGAGTGTGAAAACTGAGTTTCCTTGAGAGCTGCTTGGAAGCCTGATGGTGTGTGAAGTTAGTGAGCCAAATGGAGTTGTTCTCCCACAAGAACCACTTGGCTGATCCTTCTTCAATATGCCCTTCACCAACATGCAGTGTTTCCTTGATTGAATTAGCTCTCACACCAATATTTGCGTCTAGAGCCTTTGCATTGAGGGCTATCTGAAAACGGCTGTGGCGCTGAAGTTGCCTGTGAATGTGGAGTTGGTGGCATGTTAAACCCGCATGTGGAGCATTCGTTTGTGTGGGATGCTGACCAAGCTTCATTTCAGTCCTAGGCACACAAAGGGCACTAAGCATAGAGTGTGAAAACTGAGTTTCCTTGAGAGCTGCTTGGAAGCCTGATGGTGTGTGAAGTTAGTGAGCCAAATGGAGTTGTTCTCCCACAAGAACCACTCGGCTGATCCTTCTTCAATATGCCCTTCACCAACATGCAGTGTTTCCTTGATTGAATTAGCTCTCACACCAATATTTGCGTCTAGAGCCTTTGCATTGAGGGCTATCTGAAAACGGCTGTGGCGCTGAAGTTGCCTGTGAATGTGGAGTTGGTGGCATGTGAAACCCGCATGTGGAGCATTCGTTTGTGTGGGATGCTCTACCAGGTTCATTCCTAGATAATGCACTCAAAGGGCACTAAGCATAGAGTGTGAAAACTGAGTTTCCTTGAGAGCTGCTTGGAAGCCTGATGGTGTGTGAAGTTAGTGAGCCAAATGGAGTTGTTCTCCCACAAGAACCACTCGGCTGATCCTTCTTCAATATGCCCTTCACCAACATGCAGTGTTTCCTTGATTGAATTAGCTCTCACACCAATATTTGCGTCTAGAGCCTTTGCATTGAGGGCTATCTGAAAATGGCTGTGGCGCTGAAGTTGCCTGTGAATGTGGAGTTGGTGGCATGTGAAACCCGCATGTGGAGCATTCGTTTGTGTGGGATGCTCTACCAGGTTCATTTCAGTCCTAGTCATACTAAGGGCACTAAGCATAGAGTGTGAAAACTGAGTTTCCTTGAGAGCTGCTTGGAAGCCTGATGGTGTGTGAAGTTAGTGAGCCAAATGGAGTTGTTCTCCCACAAGAACCACTCGGCTGATCCTTCTTCAATATGCCCTTCACCAACATGCAGTGTTTCCTTGATTGAATTAGCTCTCACACCAATATTTGCGTCTAGAGCCTTTGCATTGAGGGCTATCTGAAAATGGCTGTGGCGCTGAAGTTGCCTGTGAATGTGGAGTTGGTGGCATGTGAAACCCGCATGTGGAGCATTCGTTTGTGTGGGATGCTCTACCAGGTTCATTTCAGTCCTAGTCATACTAAGGGCACTAAGCATAGAGTGTGAAAACTGAGTTTCCTTGAGAGCTGCTTGGAAGCCTGATGGTGTGTGAAGTTAGTGAGCCAAATGGAGTTGTTCTCCCACAAGAACCACTCGGCTGATCCTTCTTCAATATGCCGTTCACCAACATGCAGTGTTTCCTTGATTGAATTAGCTCTCACACCAATATTTGCGTCTAGGACCTTTGCTTTGAGGGCTATCTGAAAACGGCTGTGGCGCTGAAGTTGCCTGTGAATGTGGAGTTGGTGGCATGTGAAACCCGCATGTGGAGCATTCGTTTGTGTGGGATGCTCTACCAGGTTCATTCCTAGATAATGCACTCAAAGGGCACTAAGCATAGAGTGTGAAAACTGAGTTTCCTTGAGAGCTGCTTGGAAGCCTGATGGTGTGTGAAGTTAGTGAGCCAAATGGAGTTGTTCTCCCACAAGAACCACTCGGCTGATCCTTCTTCAATATGCCCTTCACCAACATGCAGTGTTTCCTTGATTGAATTAGCTCTCACACCAATATTTGCGTCTAGAGCCTTTGCATTGAGGGCTATCTGAAAACGGCTGTGGCGCTGAAGTTGCCTGTGAATGTGGAGTTGGTGGCATGTTAAACCCGCATGTGGAGCATTCGTTTGTGTGGGATGCTGACCAAGCTTCATTTCAGTCCTAGGCACACAAAGGGCACTAAGCATAGAGTGTGATAACTGAGTTTCCTTGAGAGCTGCTTGGAAGCCTGATGGTGTGTGAAGTTAGTGAGCCAAATGGAGTTGTTCTCCCACAAGAACCACTCGGCTGATCCTTCTTCAATATGCCCTTCACCAACATGCAGTGTTTCCTTGATTGAATTAGCTCTCACACCAATATTTGCGTCTAGAGCCTTTGCATTGAAGGCTATCTGAAAATGGCTGTGGCGCTGAAGTTGCCTGTGAATGTGGAGTTGGTGGCATGTGAAACCCGCATGTGGAGCATTCGTTTGTGTGGGATGCTCTACCAGGTTCATTCCTAGATAATGCACTCAAAGGGCACTAAGCATAGAGTGTGAAAACTGAGTTTCCTTGAGAGCTGCTTGGAAGCCTGATGGTGTGTGAAGTTAGTGAGCCAAATGGAGTTGTTCTCCCACAAGAACCACTCGGCTGATCCTTCTTCAATATGCCCTTCACCAACATGCAGTGTTTCCTTGATTGAATTAGCTCTCACACCAATATTTGCGTCTAGAGCCTTTGCATTGAGGGCTATCTGAAAATGGCTGTGGCGCTGAAGTTGCCTGTGAATGTGGAGTTGGTGGCATGTGAAACCCGCATGTGGAGCATTCGTTTGTGTGGGATGCTCTACCAGGTTCATTTCAGTCCTAGTCATACTAAGGGCACTAAGCATAGAGTGTGAAAACTGAGTTTAATTGAGAGCTGCTTGGAAGCCTGATGGTGTGTGAAGTTAGTGAGCCAAATGGAGTTGTTCTCCCACAAGAACCACTCGGCTGATCCTTCTTCAATATGCCCTTCACCAACATGCAGTGTTTCCTTGATTGAATTAGCTCTCACACCAATATTTGCGTCTAGAGCCTTTGCATTGAGGGCTATCTGAAAATGGCTGTGGCGCTGAAGTTGCCTGTGAATGTGGAGTTGGTGGCATGTGAAACCCGCATGTGGAGCATTCGTTTGTGTGGGATGCTCTACCAGGTTCATTTCAGTCCTAGTCATACTAAGGGCACTAAGCATAGAGTGTGAAAACTGAGTTTCCTTGAGAGCTGCTTGGAAGCCTGATGGTGTGTGAAGTTAGTGAGCCAAATGGAGTTGTTCTCCCACAAGAACTACTCGGCTGATCCTTCTTCAATATGCCCTTCACCAACATGCAGTGTTTCCTTGATTGAATTAGCTCTCACACCAATATTTGCGTCTAGAGCCTTTGCATTGAGGGCTATCTGAAAACGGCTGTGGCGCTGAAGTTGCCTGTGAATGTGGAGTTGGTGGCATGTGAAACCCGCATGTGGAGCTTTCGTTTGTGTGGGATGCTGACCAAGCTTCATTTCAGTCCTAGGCACACAAAGGGCACTAAGCATAGAGTGTGAAAACTGAGTTTCCTTGAGAGCTGCTTGGAAGCCTGATGGTGTGTGAAGTTAGTGAGCCAAATGGAGTTGTTCTCCCACAAGAACCACTCGGCTGATCCTTCTTCAATATGCCCTTCACCAACATGCAGTGTTTCCTTGATTGAATTAGCTCTCACACCAATATTTGCGTCTAGAGCCTTTGCATTGAGGGCTATCTGAAAACGGCTGTGGCGCTGAAGTTGCCTGTGAATGTGGAGTTGGTGGCATGTGAAACCCGCATGTGGAGCATTCGTTTGTGTGGGATGCTCTACCAGGTTCATTTCAGTCCTAGCCATACAAAGGGCACTAAGCATAGAGTGTGAAAACTGAGTTTCCTTGAGAGCTGCTTGGAAGCCTGATGGTGTGTGAAGTTAGTGAGCCAAATGGAGTTGTTCTCCCACAAGAACCACTCGGCTGATCCTTCTTCAATATGCCCTTCACCAACATGCAGTGTTTCCTTGATTGAATTAGCTCTCACACCAATATTTGCGTCTAGAGCCTTTGCATTGAGGGCTATCTGAAAACGGCTGTGGCGCTGAAGTTGCCTGTGAATGTGGAGTTGGTGGCATGTGAAACCCGCATGTGGAGCATTCGTTTGTGTGGGATGCTGACCAAGCTTCATTTCAGTCCTAGGCACACAAAGGGCACTAAGCATAGAGTGTGAAAACTGAGTTTCCTTGAGAGCTGCTTGGAAGCCTGATGGTGTGTGAAGT
>NW_026701296.1:0-98177 GCF_030435755.1 Ochotona princeps | reverse complement strand
TGTAGAACATCCCACACAAACGAATGCTCCACATGCGGGTTTCACATGCCACCAACTCCACATTCACAGGCAACTACAGCGCCACAGCCGTTTTCAGATAGCCCTCAATGCAAAGGCTCTAGACGCAAATATTGGTGTGAGAGCTAATTCAATCAAGGAAACACTGCATGTTGGTGAAGGGCATATTGAAGAAGGATCAGCCGAGTGGTTCTTGTGGGAGAACAACTCCATTTGGCTCACTAACTTCACACACCATCAGGCTTCCAAGCAGCTCTCAAGGAAACTCAGTTTTCACACTCTATGCTTAGTGCCCTTTGAGTGCATTATCTAGGAATGAACCTGGTAGAGCATCCCACACAAACGAATGCTCCACATGCGGGTTTCACATGCCACCAACTCCACATTCACAGGCAACTTCAGCGCCACAGCCGTTTTCAGATAGCCCTCAATGCAAAGGCTCTAGACGCAAATATTGGTGTGAGAGCTAATTCAATCAAGGAAACACTGCATGTTGGTGAAGGGCATATTGAAGAAGGATCAGCCGAGTGGTTCTTGTGGGAGAACAACTCCATTTGGCTCACTAACTTCACACACCATCAGGCTTCCAAGCAGCTCTCAAGGAAACTCAGTTTTCACACTCTATGCTTAGTGCCCTTTGAGTGCATTATCTAGGAATGAACCTGGTAGAACATCCCACACAAACGAATGCTCCACATGCGGGTTTCACATGCCACCAACTCCACATTGACAGGCAACTTCAGCGCCACAGCCGTTTTCAGATAGCCCTCAATGCAAAGGCTCTAGACGCAAATATTGGTGTGAGAGCTAATTCAATCAAGGAAACACTGCATGTTGGTGAAGGGCATATTGAAGAAGGATCAGCCGAGTGGTTCTTGTGGGAGAACAACTCCATTTGGCTCACTAACTTCACACACCATCAGGCTTCCAAGCAGCTCTCAAGGAAACTCAGTTTTCACACTCTATGCTTAGTGCCCTTTGAGTGCATTATCTAGGAATGAACCTGGTAGAGCATCCCACACAAACGAATGCTCCACATGCGGGTTTCACATGCCACCAACTCCACATTCACAGGCAACTTCAGCGCCACAGCCGTTTTCAGATAGCCCTCAATGCAAAGGCTCTAGACGCAAATATTGGTGTGAGAGCTAATTCAATCAAGGAAACACTGCATGTTGGTGAAGGGCATATTGAAGAAGGATCAGCCGAGTGGTTCTTGTGGGAGAACAACTCCATTTGGCTCACTAACTTCACACACCATCAGGCTTCCAAGCAGCTCTCAAGGAAACTCAGTTTTCACACTCTATGCTTAGTGCCCTTTGAGTGCATTATCTAGGAATGAACCTGGTAGAGCATCCCACACAACGAATGCTCCACATGCGGGTTTCACATGCCACCAACTCCACATTCACAGGCAACTTCAACGCCACAGGTGTTTTCAGATAGCCCTCAATGCAAAGGCTCTAGACGCAAATATTGGTGTGAGAGCTAATTCAATCAAGGAAACACTGCATGTTGGTGAAGGGCATATTGAAGAAGGATCAGTCGAGTGGTTATTGTGGGAGAACAACTCCATTTGGCTCACTAACATCACACACCATCAGGCTTCCAAGCAGCTCTCAAGGAAACTCAGTTTTCACACTCTATGCTTAGTGCCCTTTGAGTGCATTATCTAGGAATGAACTGGTAGAGCATCCCACACAAACGAATGCTCCACATGCGGGTTTCACATGCCACCAACTCCACATTCACAGGCAACTTCAGCGCCACAGCCGTTTTCAGATAGCCCTCAATGCAAAGGCTCTAGACGCAAATATTGGTGTGGGGGACAATTCAATCAAGGAAACACTGCATGTTGGTGAAGGGCATATTGAAGAAGGATCAGCCGAGTGGTTCTTGTGGGAGAACAACTCCATTTGGCTCACTAACATCACACACCATCAGGCTTCCAAGCAGCTCTCAAGGAAACTCAGTTTTCACACTCTATGCTTAGTGCCGTTTGAGTGCATTATCTAGGAATGAACCTGGTAGAGCATCCCACACAAACGAATGCTCCACATGCGGGTTTCACATGCCACCAACTCCACATTCACAGGCAACTTCAGCGCCGCAGCCGTTTTCAGATAGCCCTCAATGCAAAGGCTCTAGACGCAAATATTGGTGTGAGAGCTAATTCAATCAAGGAAACACTGCATGTTGGTGAAGGGCATATTGAAGAAGGATCAGCCGAGTGGTTCTTGTGGGAGAACAACTCCATTTGGCTCACTAACTTCACACACCATCAGGCTTCCAACCAGCTCTCAAGGAAACTCAGTTTTCACACTCTATGCTTAGTGCCCTTTGAGTGCATTATCTAGGAATGAACCTGGTAGAACATCCCACACAAACGAATGCTCCACATGCGGTTTTCACATGCCACCAACTCCACATTCACAGGCAACTTCAGCGCCACAGCCGTTTTCAGATAGCCCTCAATGCAAAGGCTCTAGACGCAAATATTGGTGTGAGAGCTAATTCAATCAAGGAAACACTGCATGTTGGTGAAGGGGCATATTGAAGAAGGATCAGCCGAGTGGTTCTTGTGGGAGAACAACTCCATTTGGCTCACTAACTTCACACACCATCAGGCTTCCAAGCAGCTCTCAAGGAAACTCAGTTTTCACACTCTATGCTTAGTGCCCTTTGAGTGCATTATCTAGGAATGAACCTGGTAGAGCATCCCACACAAACGAATGCTCCACATGCGGGTTTCACATGCCACCAACTCCACATTCACAGGCAACTTCAACGCCACAGGTGTTTTCAGATAGCCCTCAATGCAAAGGCTCTAGACGCAAATATTGGTGTGAGAGCTAATTCAATCAAGGAAACACTGCATGTTGGTGAAGGGCATATTGAAGAAGGATCAGCCGAGTGGTTCTTGTGGGAGAACAACTCCATTTGGCTCACTAACATCACACACCATCAGGCTTCCAAGCAGTTCTCAAGGAAACTCAGTTTTCACACTCTATGCTTAGTGCCCTTTGAGTGCATTATCTAGGAATGAACCTGGTAGAGCATCCCACACAAACGAATGCTCCACATGCGGGTTTCACATGCCACCAACTCCACATTGACAGGCAACTTCAGAGTCGCAGCCGTTTTCAGATAGCCCTCAATGCAAAGGCTCTAGACGCAAATATTGGTGTGGGGGACAATTCAATCAAGGAAACACTGCATGTTGGTGAAGGGCATATTGAAGAAGGATCAGCCGAGTGGTTCTTGTGGGAGAACAACTCCATTAGGCTCACTAACATCACACACCATCAGGCTTCCAAGCAGCTCTCAAGGAAACTCAGTTTTCACACTCTATGCTTAGTGCCGTTTGAGTGCATTATCTAGGAATGAACCTGGTAGAGCATCCCACACAAACGAATGCTCCACATGCGGGTTTCACATGCCACCAACTCCACATTGACAGGCAACTTCAGCGCCGCAGCCGTTTTCAGATAGCCCTCAATGCAAAGGCTCTAGACGCAAATATTGGTGTGAGAGCTAATTCAATCAAGGAAACACTGCATGTTGGTGAAGGGCATATTGAAGAAGGATCAGCCGAGTGGTTCTTGTGGGAGAACAACTCCATTTGGCTCACTAACTTCACACACCATCAGGCTTCCAAGCAGCTCTCAAGGAAACTCAGTTTTCACACTCTATGCTTAGTGCCCTTTGAGTGCATTATCTAGGAATGAACCTGGTAGAGCATCCCACACAAACGAATGCTCCACATGCGGGTTTCACATGCCACCAACTCCACATTGACAGGCAACTTCAGCGCCACAGCCGTTTTCAGATAGCCCTCAATGCAAAGGCTCTAGACGCAAATATTGGTGTGAGAGCTAATTCAATCAAGGAAACACTGCATGTTGGTGAAGGGCATATTGAAGAAGGATCAGCCGAGTGGTTCTTGTGGAGAACAACTCCATTTGGCTCACTAACTTCACACACCATCAGGCTTGAAAGCAGCTCTCAAGGAAACTCAGTTTTCACACTCTATGCTTAGTGCCCTTTGAGTGCATTATCTAGGAATGAACCTGGTAGAACATCCCACACAAACGAATGCTCCACATGCGGGTTTCACATGCCACCAACTCCACATTCACAGGCAACTTCAGCGCCACAGCCGTTTTCAGATAGCCCTCAATGCAAAGGCTCTAGACGCAAATATTGGTGTGAGAGCTAATTCAATCAAGGAAACACTGCATGTTGGTGAAGGGCATATTGAAGAAGGATCAGCCAAGTGGTTCTTGTGGGAGAACAACTCCATTTGGCTCACTAACTTCACACACCATCAGGCTTCCAAGCAGCTCTCAAGGAAACTCAGTTTTCACACTCTATGCTTAGTGCCCTTTGAGTGCATTATCTAGGAATGAACCTGGTAGAGCATGCCACACAAACGAATGCTCCACATGCGGGTTTCACATGCCACCAACTCCACATTCACAGGCAACTTCAGCGCCACAGCCGTTTTCAGATAGCCCTCAATGCAAAGGCTCTAGACGCAAATATTGGTGTGAGAGCTAATTCAATCAAGGAAACACTGCATGTTGGTGAAGGGCATATTGAAGAAGGATCAGCCGAGTGGTTCTTGTGGGAGAACAACTCCATTTGGCTCACTAACTTCACACACCATCAGGCTTCCAACCAGCTCTCAAGGAAACTCGGTTTTCACACTCTATGCTTAGTGCCGTTTGAGTGCATTATCTAGGAATGAACCTGGTAGAGCATCCCACACAAACGAATGCTCCACATGCGGGTTTCACATGCCACCAACTCCACATTCACAGGCAACTTCAGCGTCACAGCCGTTTTCAGATAGCCCTCAATGCAAAGGCTCTAGACGCAAATATTGGTGTGAGAGCTAATTCAATCAAGGAAACACTGCATGTTGTTGAAGGGCATATTGAAGAAGGATCAGCCGAGTGGTTCTTGTGGGAGAACAACTCCATTTGGCTCACTAACTTCACACACCATCAGGCTTCCAAGCAGCTCTCAAGGAAACTCAGTTTTCACACTCTATGCTTAGTGCCCTTTGAGTGCATTATCTAGGAATGAACCTGGTAGAGCATGCCACACAAACGAATGCTCCACATGCGGGTTTCACATGCCACCAACTCCACATTCACAGGCAACTTCAGCGCCACAGCCGTTTTCAGATAGCCCTCAATGCAAAGGCTCAAGACGCAAATATTGGTGTGAGAGCTAATTCAATCAAGGAAACACTGCATGTTGGTGAAGGGCATATTGAAGAAGGATCAGCCAAGTGGTTCTTGTGGGAGAACAACTATATTTGGCTCACTAACATCACACACCATCAGGCTTCCAAGCAGTTCTCAAGGAAACTCAGTTTTCACACTCTATGCTTAGTGCCCTTTGAGAGCCTAGGACTGAAATGAAGCTTGGTGAGCATCCCACACAAACGAATGCTCCACATGCGGGTTTCACATGCCACCAACTCCACATTCACAGGCAACTTCAGCGCCACAGCCGTTTTCAGATAGCCCTCAATGCAAAGGCTCTAGACGCAAATATTGGTGTGAGTGCTAATTCAATCAAGGAAACACTGCATGTTGGTGAAGGGCATATTGAAGAAGGATCAGCCGAGTGGTTCTTGTGGAAGAACAACTCCATTAGGCTCACTAACATCACACACCATCAGGCTTCCAAGCAGCTCTCAAGGAAACTCAGTTTTCACACTCTATGCTTAGTGCCGTTTGAGTGCATTATCTAGGAATGAACCTGGTAGAGCATCCCACACAAACGAATGCTCCACATGCGGGTTTCACATGCCACCAACTCCACATTGACAGGCAACTTCAGCGCCACAGCGTTTTCAGATAGCCCTCAATGCAAAGGCTCTAGACGCAAATATTGGTGTGAGAGCTAATTCAATCAAGGAAACACTGCATGTTGGTGAAGGGCATATTGAAGAAGGATCAGCCGAGTGGTACTTGTGGGAGAACAACTCCATTTGGCTCACTAACTTCACACACCATCAGGCTTCCAAGCAGCTCTCAAGGAAACTCAGTTTTCACACTCTATGCTTAGTGCCCTTTGTGTGCATTATCTAGGAATGAACCTGGTAGAGCATGCCACACAAACGAATGCTCCACATGCGGTTTTCACATGCCACCAACTCCACATTCACAGGCAACTTCAGCGCCACAGCCGTTTTCAGATAGCCCTCAATGCAAAGGCTCTAGACGCAAATATTGGTGTGAGAGCTAATTCAATCAAGGAAACACTGCATGTTGGTGAAGGGCATATTGAAGAAGGATCAGCCAAGTGGTTCTTGTGGGAGAACAACTCCATTTGGCTCACTAACTTCACACACCATCAGGCTTCCAAGCAGCTCTCAAGGAAACTCAGTTTTCACACTCTATGCTTAGTGCCCTTTGAGTGCATTAATTAGTAATGAACCTGGCAGAGCATCCCACACCAACGAATGCTCCACATGCGGGTTTCACATGCCACCAACTCCACATTCACAGGCAACTTCAGCGCCACAGCCGTTTTCAGATAGCCCTCAATGCAAAGGCTCTAGACGCAAATATTGGTGAGAGAGCTAATTCAATCAAGGAAACACTGCATGTTGGTGAAGGGCATATTGAAGAAGGATCAGCCGAGTGGTTCTTGTAGGAGAACAACTCCATTTGGCTCACTAACTTCACACACCATCAGGCTTCCAAGCAGCTCTCAAGGAAACTCAGTTTTCACACTCTATGCTTAGTGCCCTTTGAGTGCATTATCTAGGAATGAACCTGGTAGAGCATCCCACACAAACGAATGCTCCACATGCGGGTTTCACATGCCACCAACTCCACATTCACAGGCAACTTCAGCGCCACAGCCGTTTGCAGATAGCTCTCAATGCAAAGGCTCTAGACGCAAATATTGGTGTGAGAGCTAATTCAATCAAGGAAACACTGCATGTTGGTGAAGGGCATATTGAAGAAGGATCAGCCGAGTGGTTCTTGTGGAGAACAACTCCATTTGGCTCACTAACTTCACACACCATCAGGCTTCCAAGCAGCTCTCAAGGAAACTCAGTTTTCACACTCTATGCTTAGTGCCCTTTGAGTGCATTATCTAGGAATGAACCTGGTAGAGCATCCCACACAAATGAATGCTCCACATGCGGGTTTCACATGCCACCAACTCCACATTCACAGGCAACTTCAGCGCCACAGCCGTTTTCAGATAGCCCTCAATGCAAAGGCTCTAGACGCAAATATTGGTGTGAGAGCTAATTCAATCAAGGAAACACTGCATGTTGGTGAAGGGCATATTGAAGAAGGATCAGCCAAGTGGTTCTTGTGGGAGAACAACTCCATTTGGCTCACTAACTTCACACACCATCAGGCTTCCAAGCAGCTCTCAAGGAAACTCAGTTTTCACACTCTATGCTTAGTGCCATTTGAATGCATTATCTAGGAATGAACCTGGTAGAGCATCCCACACAAACGAATGCTCCACATGCAGGTTTCACATGCCACCAACTCCACATTCACAGGCAACTTCAGCGCCACAGCCGTTTTCAGATAGCCCTCAATGCAAAGGCTCTAGACGCAAATATTGGTGTGAGAGCTAATTCAATCAAGGAAACACTGCATGTTGGTGAAGGGCATATTGAAGAAGGATCAGCCGAGTGGTTCTTGTGGGAGAACAACTCCATTTGGCTCACTAACTTCACACATCTTCAGGCTTCCAAGCAGCTCTCAAGGAAACTCAGTTTTCACACTCTATGCTTAGGGCCCTTTGAGTGCCTAGGACTGAAATGAAGCTTGGTGAGCATTCCACACAAACGAATGCTCCACATGCGGGTTTCACATGCCATCAACTCCACATGCACAGGCAACTTCAGCGCCACAGCCGTTTTCAGATAGCCCTCAATGCAAAGGCTCTAGACGCAAATATTATTGTGAGAGCTAATTCAATCAAGGAAAAACTGCATGTTGGTGAAGGGCATATTGAAGAAGGATCAGCCGAGTGGTTCTTGTGGGAGAACAACTCCATTTGGCTCACTAACTTCACACACCATCAGGCTTCCAAGCAGCTCTCAAGGAAACTCAGTTTTCACACTCTATGCTTAGTGCCCTTTGAGTGCATTATCTTGGAATGAACCTGGTAGAGTATCCCACACAAATGAATGCTCCACATGCGGGTTTCACATGCCACCAACTCCACATTCACAGGCAACTTCAGCGCCACAGCCGTTTTCACATAGCCCTCAATGCAAAGGCTCTAGACGCAAATATTGGTGTGAGAGCTAATTCAATCAAGGAAGCACTGCATGTTGGTGAAGGGCATATTGAAGAAGGATCAGCCGAGTGGTTCTTGTGGGAGAACAACTCCATTTGGCTCACTAACTTCACACACCATCAGGCTTCCAAGCAGCTCTCAAGGAAACTCAGTTTTCACACTCTATGCTTAGTGCCCTTTGAGTGCCTAGGACTGAAATGAAGCTTGATGAGCATCCCACACAAACGAATGCTCCACATGCGGGTTTCACATGCCACCAACTCCACATTCACAGGCAACTTCAGCGCCACAGCCGTTTTCAGATAGCCCTCAATGCAAAGGCTCTAGACGCAAATATTGGTGTGAGAGGTAATTCAATCAAGGAAACACTGCATGTTGGTGAAGGGCATATTGAAGAAGGATCAGCCTAGTGGTTCTTGTGGGAGAACAACTCCATTTGGCTCACTAACTTCACACACCATCAGGCTTCCAAGCAGCTCTCAAGGAAACTCAGTTTTCACACTCTATGCTTAGTGCCCTTTGAGTGCCTAGGACTGAAATGAAGCTTGGTGAGCATCCCACACAAACGAATGCTCCACATGCGGGTTTCACATGCCACCAACTCCACATTCACAGGCAACTTCAGCGCCACAGCCATTTTCAGATAGCCCTCAATGCAAAGGCTCTAGACGCAAATATTGGTGTGAGAGCTAATTCAATCAAGGAAACACTGCATGTTGGTGAAGGGCATATTGAAGAAGGATCAGCCGAGTGGTTCTTGTGGGAGAACAAGTCCATTTGGCTCACTAACTTCACACACCATCAGGCTTCCAAGCAGCTCTCAAGGAAAATCAGTTTTCACACTTTATGCTTAGGGCCCTTTGAGTGCCTAGGACTGAAATGAAGCTTGGTGAGCATCGCACACAAACGAATGCTCCACATGCGGGTTTCACATGCCACCAACTCCACATTCACAGGCAACTTCAGCGCCACAGCCGTTTTCAGATAGCCCTCAATGCAAAGGCTCTAGACGCAAATATTGGTGTGAGAGCTAATTCAATCAAGGAAACACTGCATGTTGGTGAAGGGCATATTGAAGAAGGATCAGCCGAGTGGTTCTTGTGGGAGAACAACTCCATTTGGCTCACTAACTTCACACACCATCAGGCTTCCAAGCAGCTCTCATGGAAACTCAGTTTTCACACTCTATGCTTAGTGCCCTTTGAGTGCATTAATTAGGAGTGAACCTGGCAGAGCATCCCACACCAACGAATGCTCCACATGCGGGTTTCACATGCCACCAACTCCACATTCACAGGCAACTTCAGCGCCACAGCCGTTTTCAGATAGCCCTCAATGCAAAGGCTCTAGACGCAAATATTGGTGTGAGAGCTAATTCAATCAAGGAAACACTGCATGTTGGTGAAGGGCATATTGAAGAAGGATTAGCCGAGTGGTTCTTGTGGGAGAACAACTCCATTTGGCTCACTAACTTCACACACCATCAGGCTTCCAAGCAGCGCTCAAGGAAACTCAGTTTTCACACTCTATGCTTAGTGCCCTTTGAGTGCATTCCTAGGAATGAACCTGGTAGAGTATCCCACACAAATGAATGCTCCACATGCGGGTTTCACATGCCACCAACTCCACATTCACAGGCAACTTCAGCGCCACAGCCGTTTTCAGATAGCCCTCAATGAAAAGGCTCTAGATGCAAATATTGGTGTGGGAGCTAATTCAATCATGTGAAGGGCATATTGAAGAAGGATCAGCAGAGTGGTTCTTGTGGAGAACAACTCCATTTGGCTCCACTAACTTCACACACCATCAGGGTTCCAAGCAGCGCTCAAGGAAACTCAGTTTTCACACTCTATGCTTAGTGCCCTTTGAGTGCCTATGACTGAAATGAAGCTTGGTGAGCATCCCACACAAACGAATGCTCCACATGCGGGTTTCACATGCCATCAACTCCACATTCTCAGGCAACTTCAGCGCCACAGCCGTTTTTCAGATAGCCCCTCAATGCAAAGGCTCTCGACGCAAATATTGGTGTGAGAGCTAATTCAATCAAGGAAACACTGCATGTTAGTGAAGGGCATATTGAAATAGGATCAGCCGAGTGGTTCTTTTGGGAGAACAACTCCATTTGGCTCACTAACTTCACACACCATCAGGCTTCCAACTTGCTCTCAAGAAACTCAGTTTTCACACTCTATGCTTAGTGACCTTTGAGTGCATTATCTAGGAATGAACCTGGTAGAACATCACACACAAACGAATGCTCCACATGCGGGTTTCACATGCCACCAACTCCACATTCACAGGCAACTTCAGCGCCACAGCCGTTTTCACATAGTCCTCAATGCAAAGGCTCTAGACGCAAATATTGGTGTGAGAGCTAATTCAATCAAGGAAAACACTGCATGTTGGTGAAGGGCATATTGAAGAAGGATCAGCCGAGTGGTTCTTGTGGGAGAACAACTCCATTTGGCTCACTAACTTCACACACCATCAGGCTTCCAAGCAGCTCTCAAGAACTCAGTTTTCACGCTCCATGCTTAGTGCCCTTTGAGTGCATTATCTAGGAATGAACCTGGTAGAGCATCCCCACACAAACGAATGCTCCACATGCGGGTTTCACATGCCACCAACTCCACATGCACAGGCAACTTCAGCGCCACAGCCGTTTTCAGATAGCCCTCAATGCAAAGGCTCTAGACGCAAATATTGGTGGTGAGAGCTAATTCAATCAAGGAAACACTGCATGTTGGTGAAGGGCATATTGAAGAAGGATCAGTCGAGTGGTTCTTGTGGGAGAATAACTCCATTTGGCTCACTATCTTCACACACCATCAGGCTTCCAAGCAGCTCTCAAGGAAACTCAGTTTTCACACTCTATGCTTAGTGCCCTTTGAGTGCCTAGGACTGAAATGAAGCTTGGTGAGCATCCCACACAAACGAATGCTCCACATGCGGGTTTCACATGCTACAAACTCCACATTCACAGGCAACTTCAGCGCCACAGCCGTTTTCACATAGCCCTCAATGCAAAGGCTCTAGACGCAAATATTGGTGTGAGAGCTAATTCAATCAAGGAAACACTGCATGTTGGTGGAAGGGCATATTGAAGAAGGATCAGCAGAGTGGTTCTTGTGGGAGAACAACTCCATTTGGCTCACTAACTTCACACACCATCAGGCTTCCAAGCAGCTCTCAAGGAAACTCAGTTTTCACACTCTATGCTTAGTGACCTTTGAGTGCATTATCTAGGAATGACCTGGTAGAGCATCCCACACCAACGAATGCTCCACATGCGGGTTTCACATGCACCAACTCCACATTCACAGGCAACTTCAGCGCCACAGCCATTTTCAGATAGTCCTCAATGCAAAGGCTTTAGACGCAAATATTGGTGTGAGAGCTAATTCAATCAAGGAAACACTGCATGTTGGTGAAGGGCATATTGAAGAAGGATCAGCCGAGTGGTTCTTGTGGAAGAATAACTCCATTTGGCTCACTAACTTCACACACCATCAGGCTTCCAAGCAGCTCTCAAGGAAAACTCAGTTTCAACACTCTTTGCTTAGTGCCCTTTGAGTGCCTAGGACTGAAATGAAGCCTTGGTGAGCATCCCACACAAACGAATGCTCCACATGCGGGTTTCACATGCTACAAACTCCACATTCACAGGCAACTTCAGTGCCACAGCCGTTTTCAGATAGCCCTCAATGCAAAGGCTCTAGACGCAAATATTGGTGTGAGAGCTAATTCAATCAAGGAAACACTGCATGTTGGTGAAGGGCATATTGAAGAAGGCTCAGCCTAGTGGGTTCTTGTGGGAGAACAACTCCATTTGGCTCACTAACTTCACACACCATCAGGCTTCCAAGCAGCTCTCAAGGAAACTCAGTTTTCACACTCTATGCTTAGTGCCATTTGAATGCATTATCTAGGAATGAACCTGGTAGAGCATCCCAACACAAACGAATGCTCCACATGCGGGTTTCACATGCCACCAACTCCACATTCACAGGCAACTTCAGCGCCACAGCCGTTTTCAGATAGCCCTCAATGCAAAGCTCTAGACGCAAATATTGGTGTGAGAGCTAATTCAATCAAGGAAACACTGCATGTTGGTGAAGGGCATATTGAAGAAGGATCAGCCGAGTGGTTCTTGTAGGAGAACAACTCCATTTGGCTCACTAACTTCACACACATCAGGCTTCCAAGCAGCTCTCAAGGAAACTCAGTTTTCACACTCTATGCTTAGTGCCCTTTGAGTGCATTATCTAGGAATGAACCTGGTAGAGCATCCCACACAAACGAATGCTCCACATGCGGGTTTCACATGCCACCAACTCCACATTCACAGGCAACTTCAGCGCCACAGCCGTTTGCCACAGCCGTTTGCAGATAGCTCTCAATGCAAAGGCTCTAGACGCAAATATTGGTGTGAGAGCTAATTCAATCAAGGAAACACTGCATGTTGGTGAAGGGCATATTGAAGAAGGATCAGCCGAGTGGTTCTTGTGGGAGAACAACTCCATTTGGCTCACTAACTTCACACACCATCAGGCTTCCAAGCAGCTCTCAAGGAAACTCAGTTTTCACACTCTATGCTTAGTGCCCTTTGAGTGCATTATCTAGGAATGAACCTGGTAGAGCATCCCACACAAATGAATGCTCCACATGCGGGTTTCACATGCCACCAACTCCACATTCACAGGCAACTTCAGCGCCACAGCCGTTTTCAGATAGCCCTCAATGCAAAGGCTCCAGACGCAAATATTGGTGTGAGAGCTAATTCAATCAAGGAAACACTGCATGTTGGTGAAGGGCATATTGAAGAAGGATCAGCCAAGTGGTTCTTGTGGGAGAACAACTCCATTTGGCTCACTAACTTCACACACCATCAGGCTTCCAAGCAGCTCTCAAGGAAACTCAGTTTTCACACTCTATGCTTAGTGCCATTTGAATGCATTATCTAGGAATGAACCTGGTAGAGCATCCCACACAAACGAATGCTCCACATGCAGGTTTCACATGCCACCAACTCCACATTCACAGGCAACTTCAGCGCCACAGCCGTTTTCAGATAGCCCTCAATGCAAAGGCTCTAGACGCAAATATTGGTGTGAGAGCTAATTCAATCAAGGAAACACTGCATGTTGGTGAAGGGCATATTGAAGAAGGATCAGCCGAGTGGTTCTTGTGGGAGAACAACTCCATTTGGCTCACTAACTTCACACATCTTCAGGCTTCCAAGCAGCTCTCAAGGAAACTCAGTTTTCACACTCTATGCTTAGGGCCCTTTGAGTGCCTAGGACTGAAATGAAGCTTGGTGAGCATTCCACACAAACGAATGCTCCACATGCGGGTTTCACATGCCATCAACTCCACATGCACAGGCAACTTCAGCGCCACAGCCGTTTTCAGATAGCCCTCAATGCAAAGGCTCTAGACGCAAATATTATTGTGAGAGCTAATTCAATCAAGGAAAAACTGCATGTTGGTGAAGGGCATATTGAAGAAGGATCAGCCGAGTGGTTCTTGTGGGAGAACAACTCCATTTGGCTCACTAACTTCACACACCATCAGGCTTCCAAGCAGCTCTCAAGGAAACTCAGTTTTCACACTCTATGCTTAGTGCCCTTTGAGTGCATTATCTTGGAATGAACCTGGTAGAGTATCCCACACAAATGAATGCTCCACATGCGGGTTTCACATGCCACCAACTCCACATTCACAGGCAACTTCAGCGCCACAGCCGTTTTCACATAGCCCTCAATGCAAAGGCTCTAGACGCAAATATTGGTGTGAGAGCTAATTCAATCAAGGAAGCACTGCATGTTGGTGAAGGGCATATTGAAGAAGGATCAGCCGAGTGGTTCTTGTGGGAGAACAACTCCATTTGGCTCACTAACTTCACACACCATCAGGCTTCCAAGCAGCTCTCAAGGAAACTCAGTTTTCACACTCTATGCTTAGTGCCCTTTGAGTGCCTAGGACTGAAATGAAGCTTGATGAGCATCCCACACAAACGAATGCTCCACATGCGGGTTTCACATGCCACCAACTCCACATTCACAGGCAACTTCAGCGCCACAGCCGTTTTCACATAGCCCTCAATGCAAAGGCTCTAGACGCAAATATTGGTGTGAGAGGTAATTCAATCAAGGAAACACTGCATGTTGGTGAAGGGCATATTGAAGAAGGATCAGCCTAGTGGTTCTTGTGGGAGAACAACTCCATTTGGCTCACTAACTTCACACACCATCAGGCTTCCAAGCAGCTCTCAAGGAAACTCAGTTTTCACACTCTATGCTTAGTGCCCTTTGAGTGCCTAGGACTGAAATGAAGCTTGGTGAGCATCCCACACAAACGAATGCTCCACATGCGGGTTTCACATGCCACCAACTCCACATTCACAGGCAACTTCAGCGCCACAGCCATTTTCAGATAGCCCTCAATGCAAAGGCTCTAGACGCAAATATTGGTGTGAGAGCTAATTCAATCAAGGAAACACTGCATGTTGGTGAAGGGCATATTGAAGAAGGATCAGCCGAGTGGTTCTTGTGGGAGAACAAGTCCATTTGGCTCACTAACTTCACACACCATCAGGCTTCCAAGCAGCTCTCAAGGAAAATCAGTTTTCACACTTTATGCTTAGGGCCCTTTGAGTGCCTAGGACTGAAATGAAGCTTGGTGAGCATCGCACACAAACGAATGCTCCACATGCGGGTTTCACATGCCACCAACTCCACATTCACAGGCAACTTCAGCGCCACAGCCGTTTTCAGATAGCCCTCAATGCAAAGGCTCTAGACGCAAATATTGGTGTGAGAGCTAATTCAATCAAGGAAACACTGCATGTTGGTGAAGGGCATATTGAAGAAGGATCAGCCGAGTGGTTCTTGTGGGAGAACAACTCCATTTGGCTCACTAACTTCACACACCATCAGGCTTCCAAGCAGCTCTCAAGGAAACTCAGTTTTCACACTCTATGCTTAGTGCCCTTTGAGTGCATTAATTAGGAGTGAACCTGGCAGAGCATCCCACACCAACGAATGCTCCACATGCGGGTTTCACATGCCACCAACTCCACATTCACAGGCAACTTCAGCGCCACAGCCGTTTTCAGATAGCCCTCAATGCAAAGGCTCTAGACGCAAATATTGGTGTGAGAGCTAATTCAATCAAGGAAACACTGCATGTTGGTGAAGGGCATATTGAAGAAGGATTAGCCGAGTGGTTCTTGTGGGAGAACAACTCCATTTGGCTCACTAACTTCACACACCATCAGGCTTCCAAGCAGCGCTCAAGGAAACTCAGTTTTCACACTCTATGCTTAGTGCCCTTTGAGTGCATTCCTAGGAATGAACCTGGTAGAGTATCCCACACAAATGAATGCTCCACATGCGGGTTTCACATGCCACCAACTCCACATTCACAGGCAACTTCAGCGCCACAGCCGTTTTCAGATAGCCCTCAATGCAAAGGCTCTAGATGCAAATATTGGTGTGGGAGCTAATTCAATCAAGGAAACACTGCATGTTGGTGAAGGGCATATTGAAGAAGGATCAGCAGAGTGGTTCTTGTGGGAGAACAACTCCATTTGGCTCACTAACTTCACACACCATCAGGGTTCCAAGCAGCGCTCAAGGAAACTCAGTTTTCACACTCTATGCTTAGTGCCCTTTGAGTGCCTATGACTGAAATGAAGCTTGGTGAGCATCCCACACAAACGAATGCTCCACATGCGGGTTTCACATGCCAAAACTCCACATTCTCAGGCAACTTCAGCGCCACAGCCGTTTTCAGATAGCCCTCAATGCAAAGGCTCTAGACGCAAATATTGGTGTGAGAGCTAATTCAATCAAGGAAACACTGCATGTTAGTGAAGGGCATATTGAAATAGGATCAGCCGAGTGGTTCTTTTGGGAGAACAACTCCATTTGGCTCACTAACTTCACACACCATCAGGCTTCCAACTTGCTCTCAAGGAAACTCAGTTTTCACACTCTATGCTTAGTGACCTTTGAGTGCATTATCTAGGAATGAACCTGGTAGAACATCACACACAAACGAATGCTCCACATGCGGGTTTCACATGCCACCAACTCCACATTCACAGGCAACTTCAGCGCCACAGCCGTTTTCACATAGTCCTCAATGCAAAGGCTCTAGACGCAAATATTGGTGTGAGAGCTAATTCAATCAAGGAAACACTGCATGTTGGTGAAGGGCATATTGAAGAAGGATCAGCCGAGTGGTTCTTGTGGGAGAACAACTCCATTTGGCTCACTAACTTCACACACCATCAGGCTTCCAAGCAGCTCTCAAGGAAACTCAGTTTTCACGCTCCATGCTTAGTGCCCTTTGAGTGCATTATCTAGGAATGAACCTGGTAGAGCATCCCACACAAACGAATGCTCCACATGCGGGTTTCACATGCCACCAACTCCACATGCACAGGCAACTTCAGCGCCACAGCCGTTTTCAGATAGCCCTCAATGCAAAGGCTCTAGACGCAAATATTGGTGTGAGAGCTAATTCAATCAAGGAAACACTGCATGTTGGTGAAGGGCATATTGAAGAAGGATCAGCCGAGTGGTTCTTGTGGGAGAATAACTCCATTTGGCTCACTATCTTCACACACCATCAGGCTTCCAAGCAGCTCTCAAGGAAACTCAGTTTTCACACTCTATGCTTAGTGCCCTTTGAGTGCCTAGGACTGAAATGAAGCTTGGTGAGCATCCCACACAAACGAATGCTCCACATGCGGGTTTCACATGCTACAAACTCCACATTCACAGGCAACTTCAGCGCCACAGCCGTTTTCACATAGCCCTCAATGCAAAGGCTCTAGACGCAAATATTGGTGTGAGAGCTAATTCAATCAAGGAAACACTGCATGTTGGTGAAGGGCATATTGAAGAAGGATCAGCAGAGTGGTTCTTGTGGGAGAACAACTCCATTTGGCTCACTAACTTCACACACCATCAGGCTTCCAAGCAGCTCTCAAGGAAACTCAGTTTTCACACTCTATGCTTAGTGACCTTTGAGTGCATTATCTAGGAATGAACCTGGTAGAGCATCCCACACCAACGAATGCTCCACATGCGGGTTTCACATGCCACCAACTCCACATTCACAGGCAACTTCAGCGCCACAGCCATTTTCAGATAGTCCTCAATGCAAAGGCTTTAGACGCAAATATTGGTGTGAGAGCTAATTCAATCAAGGAAACACTGCATGTTGGTGAAGGGCATATTGAAGAAGGATCAGCCGAGTGGTTCTTGTGGAAGAATAACTCCATTTGGCTCACTAACTTCACACACCATCAGGCTTCCAAGCAGCTCTCAAGGAAACTCAGTTTCAACACTCTTTGCTTAGTGCCCTTTGAGTGCCTAGGACTGAAATGAAGCTTGGTGAGCATCCCACACAAACGAATGCTCCACATGCGGGTTTCACATGCTACAAACTCCACATTCACAGGCAACTTCAGTGCCACAGCCGTTTTCAGATAGCCCTCAATGCAAAGGCTCTAGACGCAAATATTGGTGTGAGAGCTAATTCAATCAAGGAAACACTGCATGTTGGTGAAGGGCATATTGAAGAAGGCTCAGCCTAGTGGTTCTTGTGGGAGAACAACTCCATTTGGCTCACTAACTTCACACACCATCAGGCTTCCAAGCAGCTCTCAAGGAAACTCAGTTTTCACACTCTATGCTTAGTGCCATTTGAATGCATTATCTAGGAATGAACCTGGTAGAGCATCCCACACAAACGAATGCTCCACATGCAGGTTTCACATGCCACCAACTCCACATTCACAGGCAACTTCAGCGCCACAGCCGTTTTCAGATAGCCCTCAATGCAAAGGCTCTAGACGCAAATATTGGTGTGAGAGCTAATTCAATCAAGGAAACACTGCATGTTGGTGAAGGGCATATTGAAGAAGGATCAGCCGAGTGGTTCTTGTGGGAGAACAACTCCATTTGGCTCACTAACTTCACACATCTTCAGGCTTCCAAGCAGCTCTCAAGGAAACTCAGTTTTCACACTCTATGCTTAGGGCCCTTTGAGTGCCTAGGACTGAAATGAAGCTTGGTGAGCATTCCACACAAACGAATGCTCCACATGCGGGTTTCACATGCCATCAACTCCACATGCACAGGCAACTTCAGCGCCACAGCCGTTTTCAGATAGCCCTCAATGCAAAGGCTCTAGACGCAAATATTGGTGTGAGAGCTAATTCAATCAAGGAAACACTGCATGTTGGTGAAGGGCATATTGAAGAAGGATTAGCCGAGTGGTTCTTGTGGGAGAACAACTCCATTTGGCTCACTAACTTCACACACCATCAGGCTTCCAAGCAGCGCTCAAGGAAACTCAGTTTTCACACTCTATGCTTAGTGCCCTTTGAGTGCATTCCTAGGAATGAACCTGGTAGAGTATCCCACACAAATGAATGCTCCACATGCGGGTTTCACATGCCACCAACTCCACATTCACAGGCAACTTCAGCGCCACAGCCGTTTTCAGATAGCCCTCAATGAAAAGGCTCTAGATGCAAATATTGGTGTGGGAGCTAATTCAATCAAGGAAACACTGCATGTTGGTGAAGGGCATATTGAAGAAGGATCAGCAGAGTGGTTCTTGTGGGAGAACAACTCCATTTGGCTCACTAACTTCACACACCATCAGGGTTCCAAGCAGCGCTCAAGGAAACTCAGTTTTCACACTCTATGCTTAGTGCCCTTTGAGTGCCTATGACTGAAATGAAGCTTGGTGAGCATCCCACACAAACGAATGCTCCACATGCGGGTTTCACATGCCAAAACTCCACATTCTCAGGCAACTTCAGCGCCACAGCCGTTTTCAGATAGCCCTCAATGCAAAGGCTCTAGACGCAAATATTGGTGTGAGAGCTAATTCAATCAAGGAAACACTGCATGTTAGTGAAGGGCATATTGAAATAGGATCAGCCGAGTGGTTCTTTTGGGAGAACAACTCCATTTGGCTCACTAACTTCACACACCATCAGGCTTCCAACTTGCTCTCAAGGAAACTCAGTTTTCACACTCTATGCTTAGTGACCTTTGAGTGCATTATCTAGGAATGAACCTGGTAGAACATCACACACAAACGAATGCTCCACATGCGGGTTTCACATGCCACCAACTCCACATTCACAGGCAACTTCAGCGCCACAGCCGTTTTCACATAGTCCTCAATGCAAAGGCTCTAGACGCAAATATTGGTGTGAGAGCTAATTCAATCAAGGAAACACTGCATGTTGGTGAAGGGCATATTGAAGAAGGATCAGCCGAGTGGTTCTTGTGGGAGAACAACTCCATTTGGCTCACTAACTTCACACACCATCAGGCTTCCAAGCAGCTCTCAAGGAAACTCAGTTTTCACGCTCCATGCTTAGTGCCCTTTGAGTGCATTATCTAGGAATGAACCTGGTAGAGCATCCCACACAAACGAATGCTCCACATGCGGGTTTCACATGCCACCAACTCCACATGCACAGGCAACTTCAGCGCCACAGCCGTTTTCAGATAGCCCTCAATGCAAAGGCTCTAGACGCAAATATTGGTGTGAGAGCTAATTCAATCAAGGAAACACTGCATGTTGGTGAAGGGCATATTGAAGAAGGATCAGTCGAGTGGTTCTTGTGGGAGAATAACTCCATTTGGCTCACTATCTTCACACACCATCAGGCTTCCAAGCAGCTCTCAAGGAAACTCAGTTTTCACACTCTATGCTTAGTGCCCTTTGAGTGCCTAGGACTGAAATGAAGCTTGGTGAGCATCCCACACAAACGAATGCTCCACATGCGGGTTTCACATGCTACAAACTCCACATTCACAGGCAACTTCAGCGCCACAGCCGTTTTCACATAGCCCTCAATGCAAAGGCTCTAGACGCAAATATTGGTGTGAGAGCTAATTCAATCAAGGAAACACTGCATGTTGGTGAAGGGCATATTGAAGAAGGATCAGCAGAGTGGTTCTTGTGGGAGAACAACTCCATTTGGCTCACTAACTTCACACACCATCAGGCTTCCAAGCAGCTCTCAAGGAAACTCAGTTTTCACACTCTATGCTTAGTGACCTTTGAGTGCATTATCTAGGAATGAACCTGGTAGAGCATCCCACACCAACGAATGCTCCACATGCGGGTTTCACATGCCACCAACTCCACATTCACAGGCAACTTCAGCGCCACAGCCATTTTCAGATAGTCCTCAATGCAAAGGCTTTAGACGCAAATATTGGTGTGAGAGCTAATTCAATCAAGGAAACACTGCATGTTGGTGAAGGGCATATTGAAGAAGGATCAGCCGAGTGGTTCTTGTGGAAGAATAACTCCATTTGGCTCACTAACTTCACACACCATCAGGCTTCCAAGCAGCTCTCAAGGAAACTCAGTTTCAACACTCTTTGCTTAGTGCCCTTTGAGTGCCTAGGACTGAAATGAAGCTTGGTGAGCATCCCACACAAACGAATGCTCCACATGCGGGTTTCACATGCTACAAACTCCACATTCACAGGCAACTTCAGTGCCACAGCCGTTTTCAGATAGCCCTCAATGCAAAGGCTCTAGACGCAAATATTGGTGTGAGAGCTAATTCAATCAAGGAAACACTGCATGTTGGTGAAGGGCATATTGAAGAAGGCTCAGCCTAGTGGTTCTTGTGGGAGAACAACTCCATTTGGCTCACTAACTTCACACACCATCAGGCTTCCAAGCAGCTCTCAAGGAAACTCAGTTTTCACACTCTATGCTTAGTGCCATTTGAATGCATTATCTAGGAATGAACCTGGTAGAGCATCCCACACAAACGAATGCTCCACATGCAGGTTTCACATGCCACCAACTCCACATTCACAGGCAACTTCAGCGCCACAGCCGTTTTCAGATAGCCCTCAATGCAAAGGCTCTAGACGCAAATATTGGTGTGAGAGCTAATTCAATCAAGGAAACACTGCATGTTGGTGAAGGGCATATTGAAGAAGGATCAGCCGAGTGGTTCTTGTGGGAGAACAACTCCATTTGGCTCACTAACTTCACACATCTTCAGGCTTCCAAGCAGCTCTCAAGGAAACTCAGTTTTCACACTCTATGCTTAGGGCCCTTTGAGTGCCTAGGACTGAAATGAAGCTTGGTGAGCATTCCACACAAACGAATGCTCCACATGCGGGTTTCACATGCCATCAACTCCACATGCACAGGCAACTTCAGCGCCACAGCCGTTTTCAGATAGCCCTCAATGCAAAGGCTCTAGACGCAAATATTATTGTGAGAGCTAATTCAATCAAGGAAACACTGCATGTTGGTGAAGGGCATATTGAAGAAGGATCAGCCGAGTGGTTCTTGTGGGAGAACAACTCCATTTGGCTCACTAACTTCACACACCATCAGGCTTCCAAGCAGCTCTCAAGGAAACTCAGTTTTCACACTCTATGCTTAGTGCCCTTTGAGTGCATTATCTTGGAATGAACCTGGTAGAGTATCCCACACAAATGAATGCTCCACATGCGGGTTTCACATGCCACCAACTCCACATTCACAGGCAACTTCAGCGCCACAGCCGTTTTCACATAGCCCTCAATGCAAAGGCTCTAGACGCAAATATTGGTGTGAGAGCTAATTCAATCAAGGAAGCACTGCATGTTGGTGAAGGGCATATTGAAGAAGGATCAGCCGAGTGGTTCTTGTGGGAGAACAACTCCATTTGGCTCACTAACTTCACACACCATCAGGCTTCCAAGCAGCTCTCAAGGAAACTCAGTTTTCACACTCTATGCTTAGTGCCCTTTGAGTGCCTAGGACTGAAATGAAGCTTGATGAGCATCCCACACAAACGAATGCTCCACATGCGGGTTTCACATGCCACCAACTCCACATTCACAGGCAACTTCAGCGCCACAGCCGTTTTCAGATAGCCCTCAATGCAAAGGCTCTAGACGCAAATATTGGTGTGAGAGCTAATTCAATCAAGGAAACACTGCATGTTGGTGAAGGGCATATTGAAGAAGGATCAGCCTAGTGGTTCTTGTGGGAGAACAACTCCATTTGGCTCACTAACTTCACACACCATCAGGCTTCCAAGCAGCTCTCAAGGAAACTCAGTTTTCACACTCTATGCTTAGTGCCCTTTGAGTGCCTAGGACTGAAATGAAGCTTGGTGAGCATCCCACACAAACGAATGCTCCACATGCGGGTTTCACATGCCACCAACTCCACATTCACAGGCAACTTCAGCGCCACAGCCATTTTCAGATAGCCCTCAATGCAAAGGCTCTAGACGCAAATATTGGTGTGAGAGCTAATTCAATCAAGGAAACACTGCATGTTGGTGAAGGGCATATTGAAGAAGGATCAGCCGAGTGGTTCTTGTGGGAGAACAAGTCCATTTGGCTCACTAACTTCACACACCATCAGGCTTCCAAGCAGCTCTCAAGGAAAATCAGTTTTCACACTTTATGCTTAGGGCCCTTTGAGTGCCTAGGACTGAAATGAAGCTTGGTGAGCATCGCACACAAACGAATGCTCCACATGCGGGTTTCACATGCCACCAACTCCACATTCACAGGCAACTTCAGCGCCACAGCCGTTTTCAGATAGCCCTCAATGCAAAGGCTCTAGACGCAAATATTGGTGTGAGAGCTAATTCAATCAAGGAAACACTGCATGTTGGTGAAGGGCATATTGAAGAAGGATCAGCCGAGTGGTTCTTGTGGGAGAACAACTCCATTTGGCTCACTAACTTCACACACCATCAGGCTTCCAAGCAGCTCTCAAGGAAACTCAGTTTTCACACTCTATGCTTAGTGCCCTTTGAGTGCATTAATTAGGAGTGAACCTGGCAGAGCATCCCACACCAACGAATGCTCCACATGCGGGTTTCACATGCCACCAACTCCACATTCACAGGCAACTTCAGCGCCACAGCCGTTTTCAGATAGCCCTCAATGCAAAGGCTCTAGACGCAAATATTGGTGTGAGAGCTAATTCAATCAAGGAAACACTGCATGTTGGTGAAGGGCATATTGAAGAAGGATTAGCCGAGTGGTTCTTGTGGGAGAACAACTCCATTTGGCTCACTAACTTCACACACCATCAGGCTTCCAAGCAGCGCTCAAGGAAACTCAGTTTTCACACTCTATGCTTAGTGCCCTTTGAGTGCATTCCTAGGAATGAACCTGGTAGAGTATCCCACACAAATGAATGCTCCACATGCGGGTTTCACATGCCACCAACTCCACATTCACAGGCAACTTCAGCGCCACAGCCGTTTTCAGATAGCCCTCAATGAAAAGGCTCTAGATGCAAATATTGGTGTGGGAGCTAATTCAATCAAGGAAACACTGCATGTTGGTGAAGGGCATATTGAAGAAGGATCAGCCGAGTGGTTCTTGTGGGAGAACAACTCCATTTGGCTCACTAACTTCACACACCATCAGGGTTCCAAGCAGCGCTCAAGGAAACTCAGTTTTCACACTCTATGCTTAGTGCCCTTTGAGTGCCTATGACTGAAATGAAGCTTGGTGAGCATCCCACACAAACGAATGCTCCACATGCGGGTTTCACATGCCAAAACTCCACATTCTCAGGCAACTTCAGCGCCACAGCCGTTTTCAGATAGCCCTCAATGCAAAGGCTCTAGACGCAAATATTGGTGTGAGAGCTAATTCAATCAAGGAAACACTGCATGTTAGTGAAGGGCATATTGAAATAGGATCAGCCGAGTGGTTCTTTTGGGAGAACAACTCCATTTGGCTCACTAACTTCACACACCATCAGGCTTCCAACTTGCTCTCAAGGAAACTCAGTTTTCACACTCTATGCTTAGTGACCTTTGAGTGCATTATCTAGGAATGAACCTGGTAGAACATCACACACAAACGAATGCTCCACATGCGGGTTTCACATGCCACCAACTCCACATTCACAGGCAACTTCAGCGCCACAGCCGTTTTCACATAGTCCTCAATGCAAAGGCTCTAGACGCAAATATTGGTGTGAGAGCTAATTCAATCAAGGAAACACTGCATGTTGGTGAAGGGCATATTGAAGAAGGATCAGCCGAGTGGTTCTTGTGGGAGAACAACTCCATTTGGCTCACTAACTTCACACACCATCAGGCTTCCAAGCAGCTCTCAAGGAAACTCAGTTTTCACGCTCCATGCTTAGTGCCCTTTGAGTGCATTATCTAGGAATGAACCTGGTAGAGCATCCCACACAAACGAATGCTCCACATGCGGGTTTCACATGCCACCAACTCCACATTCACAGGCAACTTCAGCGCCACAGCCGTTTTCAGATAGCCCTCAATGCAAAGGCTCTAGACGCAAATATTGGTGTGAGAGCTAATTCAATCAAGGAAACACTGCATGTTGGTGAAGGGCATATTGAAGAAGGATCAGTCGAGTGGTTCTTGTGGGAGAATAACTCCATTTGGCTCACTATCTTCACACACCATCAGGCTTCCAAGCAGCTCTCAAGGAAACTCAGTTTTCACACTCTATGCTTAGTGCCCTTTGAGTGCCTAGGACTGAAATGAAGCTTGGTGAGCATCCCACACAAACGAATGCTCCACATGCGGGTTTCACATGCTACAAACTCCACATTCACAGGCAACTTCAGCGCCACAGCCGTTTTCACATAGCCCTCAATGCAAAGGCTCTAGACGCAAATATTGGTGTGAGAGCTAATTCAATCAAGGAAACACTGCATGTTGGTGAAGGGCATATTGAAGAAGGATCAGCAGAGTGGTTCTTGTGGGAGAACAACTCCATTTGGCTCACTAACTTCACACACCATCAGGCTTCCAAGCAGCTCTCAAGGAAACTCAGTTTTCACACTCTATGCTTAGTGACCTTTGAGTGCATTATCTAGGAATGAACCTGGTAGAGCATCCCACACCAACGAATGCTCCACATGCGGGTTTCACATGCCACCAACTCCACATTCACAGGCAACTTCAGCGCCACAGCCATTTTCAGATAGTCCTCAATGCAAAGGCTTTAGACGCAAATATTGGTGTGAGAGCTAATTCAATCAAGCAAACACTGCATGTTGGTGAAGGGCATATTGAAGAAGGATCAGCCGAGTGGTTCTTGTGGAAGAATAACTCCATTTGGCTCACTAACTTCACACACCATCAGGCTTCCAAGCAGCTCTCAAGGAAACTCAGTTTCAACACTCTTTGCTTAGTGCCCTTTGAGTGCCTAGGACTGAAATGAAGCTTGGTGAGCATCCCACACAAACGAATGCTCCACATGCGGGTTTCACATGCTACAAACTCCACATTCACAGGCAACTTCAGTGCCACAGCCGTTTTCAGATAGCCCTCAATGCAAAGGCTCTAGACGCAAATATTGGTGTGAGAGCTAATTCAATCAAGGAAACACTGCATGTTGGTGAAGGGCATATTGAAGAAGGCTCAGCCTAGTGGTTCTTGTGGGAGAACAACTCCATTTGGCTCACTAACTTCACACACCATCAGGCTTCCAAGCAGCTCTCAAGGAAACTCAGTTTTCACACTCTATGCTTAGTGCCATTTGAATGCATTATCTAGGAATGAACCTGGTAGAGCATCCCCACACAAACGAATGCTCCACATGCAGGTTTCACATGCCACCAACTCCACATTCACAGGCAACTTCAGCGCCACAGCCGTTTTCAGATAGCCCTCAATGCAAAGGCTCTAGACGCAAATATTGGTGTGAGAGCTATTCAATCAAGAAACACTGCATGTTGGTGAAGGGCATATTGAAGAAGGATCAGCCGAGTGGTTCTTGTGGGAGAACAACTCCATTTGGCTCACTAACTTTCAAACACATCTTCAGGCTTCCAAGCAGCTCTCAAGGAAACTCAGTTTTCACACTCTATGCTTAGGGCCCTTTGAGTGCCTAGGACTGAAATGAAGCTTGGTGAGCATTCCACACAAACGAATGCTCCACATGCGGGTTCACATGCCATCAACTCCACATGCACAGGCAACTTCAGCGCCACAGCCGTTTTCAGATAGCCCTCAATGCAAAGGCTCTAGACGCAAATATTATTGTGAGAGCTAATTCAATCAAGGAAACACTGCATGTTGGTGAAGGGCATATTGAAGAAGGATCAGCGAGTGGTTCTTGTGGGAGAACAACTCCATTTGGCTCACTAACTTCACACACCATCAGGCTTCCAAGCAGCTCTCAAGAAACTCAGTTTTCACACTCTATGCTTAGTGCCCTTTGAGTGCATTATCTGGAATGAACCTGGTAGAGTATCCCACACAAATGAATGCTCCACATGCGGGTTTCACATGCCACCAACTCCACATTCACAGGCAACTTCAGCGCCACAGCCGTTTTCACATAGCCCTCAATGCAAAGGCTCTAGACGCAAATATTGGTGTGAGAGCTAATTCAATCAAGGAAGCACTGCATGTTGGTGAAGGGCATATTGAAGAAGGATCAGCCGAGTGGTTCTTGTGGGAGAACAACTCCATTTGGCTCACTAACTTCACACACCATCAGGCTTCCAAGCAGCTCTCAAGGAAACTCAGTTTTCACACTCTATGCTTAGTGCCCTTTGAGTGCCTAGGACTGAAATGAAGCTTGATGAGCATCCCACACAAACGAATGCTCCACATGCGGGTTTCACATGCCACCAACTCCACATTCACAGGCAACTTCAGCGCCACAGCCGTTTTCAGATAGCCCTCATGCAAAGGCTCTAGACGCAAATATTGGTGTGAGAGCTAATTCAATCAAGGAAACACTGCATGTTGGTGAAGGGCATATTGAAGAAGGATCAGCCTAGTGGTTCTTGTGGGAGAACAACTCCATTTGGCTCACTAACTTCACACACCATCAGGCTTCCAAGCAGCTCTCAAGGAAACTCAGTTTTCACACTCTATGCTTAGTGCCCTTTGAGTGCCTAGGACTGAAATGAAGCTTGGTGAGCATCCCACACAAACGAATGCTCCACATGCGGGTTTCACATGCCACCAACTCCACATTCACAGGCAACTTCAGCGCCACAGCCATTTCAGATAGCCCTCAATGCAAAGGCTCTAGACGCAAATATTGGTGTGAGAGCTAATTCAATCAAGGAAACACTGCATGTTGGTGAAGGGCATATTGAAGAAGGATCAGCCGAGTGGTCTTGTGGGAGAACAAGTCCATTTGGCTCACTAACTTCACACACCATCAGGCTTCCAAGCAGCTCTCAAGGAAAATCAGTTTTCACACTTTATGCTTAGGGCCCTTTGAGTGCCTAGGACTGAAATGAAGCTTGGTGAGCATCGCACACAAACGAATGCTCCACATGCGGGTTTCACATGCCACCAACTCCACATTCACAGGCAACTTCAGCGCCACAGCCGTTTTCAGATAGCCCTCAATGCAAAGGCTCTAGACGCAAATATTGGTGTGAGAGCTAATTCAATCAAGGAAACACTGCATGTTGGTGAAGGGCATATTGAAGAAGGATCAGCCGAGTGGTTCTTGTGGGAGAACAACTCCATTTGGCTCACTAACTTCACACACCATCAGGCTTCCAAGCAGCTCTCAAGGAAACTCAGTTTTCACACTCTATGCTTAGTGCCCTTTGAGTGCATTAATTAGGAGTGAACCTGGCAGAGCATCCCACACCAACGAATGCTCCACATGCGGGTTTCACATGCCACCAACTCCACATTCACAGGCAACTTCAGCGCCACAGCCGTTTTCAGATAGCCCTCAATGCAAAGGCTCTAGACGCAAATATTGGTGTGAGAGCTAATTCAATCAAGGAAACACTGCATGTTGGTGAAGGGCATATTGAAGAAGGATTAGCCGAGTGGTTCTTGTGGGAGAACAACTCCATTTGGCTCACTAACTTCACACACCATCAGGCTTCCAAGCAGCGCTCAAGGAAACTCAGTTTTCACACTCTATGCTTAGTGCCCTTTGAGTGCATTCCTAGGAATGAACCTGGTAGAGTATCCCACACAAATGAATGCTCCACATGCGGGTTTCACATGCCACCAACTCCACATTCACAGGCAACTTCAGCGCCACAGCCGTTTTCAGATAGCCCTCAATGAAAAGGCTCTAGATGCAAATATTGGTGTGGGAGCTAATTCAATCAAGGAAACACTGCATGTTGGTGAAGGGCATATTGAAGAAGGATCAGCCGAGTGGTTCTTGTGGGAGAACAACTCCATTTGGCTCACTAACTTCACACACCATCAGGGTTCCAAGCAGCGCTCAAGGGAAACTCAGTTTTCACACTCTATGCTTAGTGCCCTTTGAGTTCCTATGACTGAAATGAAGCTTGGTGAGCATCCCACACAAACGAATGCTCCACATGCGGGTTTCACATGCCAAAACTCCACATTCACAGGTAACTTCAGCGCCACAGCCGTTTTCAGATAGCCCTCAATGCAAAGGCTCTAGACGCAAATATTGGTGTGAGAGCTAATTCAATCAAGGAACACTGCATGTTAGTGAAGGGCATATTGAAATAGGATCAGCCGAGTGGTTCTTTTGGGAGAACAACTCCATTTGGCTCACTAACTTCACACACCATCAGGCTTCCAACTTGCTCTCAAGGAACTCAGTTTTCACACTCTATGCTTAGTGACCTTTGAGTGCATTATCTAGGAATGAACCTGGTAGAACATCACACACAAACGAATGCTCCACATGCGGGTTTCACATGCCACCAACTCCACATTCACAGGCAACTTCAGCGCCACAGCCGTTTTCACATAGTCCTCAATGCAAAGGCTCTAGACGCAAATATTGGTGTGAGAGCTAATTCAATCAAGGAAACACTGCATGTTGGTGAAGGGCATATTGAGAAGGATCAGCCGAGTGGTTCTTGTGGGAGAACAACTCATTTGGCTCACTAACTTCACACACCATCAGCTTCCAAGCAGCTCTCAAGGAAACTCAGTTTTCACGCTCCATGCTTAGTGCCCTTTGAGTGCATTATCTAGGAATGAACCTGGTAGAGCATCCACACAAACGAATGCTCCACATGCGGGTTTCACATGCCACCAACTCCACATTCACAGGCAACTTCAGCGCCACAGCCGTTTTCAGATAGCCCTCAATGCAAAGGCTCTAGACGCAAATATTGGTGTGAGAGCTAATTCAATCAAGGAAACACTGCATGTTGGTGAAGGGCATATTGAAGAAGGATCAGTCGAGTGTTCTTGTGGGAGAATAACTCCATTGGCTCACTATCTTCACACACCATCAGGCTTCCAAGCAGCTCTCAAGGAAACTCAGTTTTCACACTCTATGCTTAGTGCCCTTTGAGTGCCTAGGACTGAAATGAAGCTTGGTGAGCATCCCACACAAACGAATGCTCCACATGCGGGTTTCACATGCTACAAACTCCACATTCACAGGCAACTTCAGCGCCACAGCCGTTTTCAGATAGCCCTCAATGCAAAGGCTCTAGACGCAAATATTGGTGTGAGAGCTAATTCAATCAAGGAAACACTGCATGTTGGTGAAGGGCATATTGAAGAAGGATCAGCAGAGTGGTTCTTGTGGGAGAACAACTCATTTGCTCACTAACTTCACACACCATCAGGCTTCCAAGCAGCTCTCAAGGAACTCAGTTTTCACACTCTATGCTTAGTGACCTTTGAGTGCATTATCTAGGAATGAACCTGGTAGAGCATCCCACACAAACGAATGCTCCACATGCGGGTTCACATGCCACCAACTCCACATTCACAGGCAACTTCAGCGCCACAGCCATTTTCAGATAGTCCTCAATGCAAAGGCTTTAGACGCAAATATTGGTGTGAGAGCTAATTCAATCAAGGAAACACTGCATGTTGGTGAAGGGCATATTGAAGAAGGATCAGCCGAGTGGTTCTTGTGGAAGAATAACTCCATTTGGCTCACTAACTTCACACACCATCAGGCTTCCAAGCAGCTCTCAAGGAAACTCAGTTTCAACACTCTTGCTTAGTGCCCTTGTAGTGCCTAGGACTGAAATGAAGCTTGGTGAGCATCCACACAAACGAATGCTCCACATGCGGGTTTCACATGCTACAAACTCCACATTCACAGGCAACTTCAGTGCCACAGCCGTTTTCAGATAGCCCTCAATGCAAAGGCTCTAGACGCAAATATTGGTGTGAGAGCTAATTCAATCAAGGAAACACTGCATGTTGGTGAAGGGCATATTGAAGAAGGATCAGCCGAGTGGTTCTTGTGGAGAACAACTCCATTTGGCTCACTAACTTCACACACCATCAGGCTTCCAAGCAGCTCTCAAGGAAACTCAGTTTTCACACTCTATGCTTAGTGCCCTTTGAGTGCATTATCTAGGAATGAACCTGGTAGAGCATCCCACACAAACGAATGCTCCACATGCGGGTTTCACATGCCACCAACTCCACATTCACAGGCAACTTCAGCGCCACAGCCGTTTTCAGATAGCCCTCAATGCAAAGGCTCTAGACGCAAATATTGGTGTGAGAGCTAATTCAATCAAGGAAACACAGCATGTTGGTGAAGGGCATATTGAAGAAGGATCAGCCGAGTGGTTCTTGTGGGAGAACAACTCCATTTGGCTCACTAACTTCACACACCATCAGGCTTCCAAGCAGCTCTCAAGGAAACTCAGTTTTCACACTCTATGCTTAGTGCCCTTTGAGTGCCTAGGACTGAAATGAAGCTTGGTGAGCATCCCACACAAACGAATGCTCCACATGCGGGTTTCACATGCCACCAACTCCACATGCACAGGCAACTTCAGCGCCACAGCCGTTTTCAGATAGCCCTCAATGCAAAGGCTCTAGACGCAAATATTGGTGTGAGAGCTAATTCAATCAAGGAAACACTGCATGTTGGTGAAGGGCATATTGAAGAAGATCAGCCGAGTGGTTCTTGTGGGAGAACAACTCATTTGGCTCACTAACTTCACACACCATCAGGCTTCCAAGCAGCTCTCAAGGAAACTCAGTTTTCACACTCTATGCTTAGTGCCCTTTGAGTGCCTAGGACTGAAATGAAGCTTGGTGAGCATCCCACACAAACGAATGCTCCACATGCGGGTTTCACATGCCACCAACTCCACATTCACAGGCAACATCAGCGCCACAGCCGTTTTCACATAGCCCTCAATGCAAAGGCTCTAGACGCAAATATTGGTGTGAGAGCTAATTCAATCAAGGAAACACTGCATGTTGGTGAAGGGCATATTGAAGAAGGATCAGCCGAGTGGTTCTTGTGGGAGAATAACTCCATTTGGCTCACTAACTTCACACACCATCAGGCTTCCAAGCAGCTCTCAAGAAACTCAGTTTTCACACTCTATGCTTAGTGCCCTTTGAGTGCCTAGGACTGAAATGAAGCTTGGTGAGCATCCCACACAAACGAATGCTCCACATGCGGGTTTCACATGCTACAAACTCCACATTCACAGGCAACTTCAGCGCCACAGCCGTTTCAGATAGCCCTCAATGCAAAGGCTCTAGATGCAAATATTGGTGTGAGAGCTAATTCAATCAAGGAAACACTGCATGTTGGTGAAGGCATATTGAAGAAGGATCAGCCGAGTGGTTCTTGTGGGAGAACAACTCCATTTGGCTCACTAACTTCACACACCATCAGGCTTCCAAGCAGCTCTCAAGGAAACTCAGTTTTCCACACTCTATGCTTAGTGACCTTTGAGTGCATTATCTAGGAATGAACCTGGTAGAGCATCCCACACAAACGAATGCTCCACATGCGGGTTTCACATGCCCATCCAACTCACATTCACAGGCAACTTCAGTGCCACAGCCGTTTTCAGATAGCCCTCAATGCAAAGGCTCTAGACGCAAATATTGGTGTGGGAGCTATTCAATCAAGGAAACACTGCATGTTGGCGAAGGGCATATTGAAGAAGGATCAGCCGAGTGGTTCTTGTGGGAGAACAACTCCATTTGGCTCACTAACTTCACACACCATCAGGCTTCCAAGCAGCTCTCAAGGAAACTCAGTTTTCACACTCTATGCTTAGGGCCCTTTGAGTGCTTAGGACTGAAATGAAGCTTGGTGAGCATCCCACACAAGCGAATGCTCCACGTGCGGGTTTCACATGCCACCAACTCCACATTCACAGGCAACTTCAGCGCCACAGCCGTTTTCAGATAGCCCTCAATGCAAAGGCTCTCAACGCAAATATTGGTGTGAGAGCTAATTCAATCAAGGAAACACTGCATGTTGGTGAAGGGCATATTAAAGAAGGATCAGCCGAGAGGTTCTTGTGGGAGAACAACTCCATTTGGCTCACTAACTTCACACACCATCAGGCTTCCAAGCAGCTCTCAAGGAAACTCAGTTTTCACACTCTATGCTTAGTGCCCTTTGAGTGCATTATCTAGGAATGAACCTGGTAGAGCATCCCACACAAACGAATGCTCCACATGCGGGTTTCACATGCCACCAACTCCACATTCACAGGCAACTTCAGCGCCATAGCCGTTTCAGATAGCCCTCAATGCAAAGGCTCTAGACGCAAATATTGGTGTGAGAGCTAATTCAATCAAGGAAACACTGCATGTTGGTGAAGGGCATATTGAAGAAGGATCAGCCGAGTGGTTCTTGTGGGAGAACAACTCCATTTGGCTCACTAACTTCACACACCATCAGGCTTCCAAGCAGCTCTCAAGGAAACTCAGTTTCACACTCTATGCTTAGTGCCCTTTGAGTGCCTAGGACTAAATGAAGCTTGGTGAGCATCCCACACAAACGAATGCTCCACATGCGGGTTTCACATGCCACCAACTCCACATTCACAGGCAACTTCAGCGCCACAGCCGTTTCAGATAGCCCTCAATGCAAAGGCTCTAGACGCAAATATTGGTGTGAGAGCTAATTCAATCAAGGAAACACTGCATGTTGGTGAAGGGCATATTGAAGAAGGATCAGCCGAGTGGTTCTTGTGGGAGAACAACTCCATTTGGCTCACTAACTTCACACACCATCAGGCTTCCAAGCAGCTCTCAAGGAAACTCAGTTTTCACACTCTATGCTTAGTGCCCTTGAGTGCCTAGGACTGAAATGAAGCTTGGTGAGCATCCCACACAAACGAATGCTCCACATGCGGTTTCACATGCCACCAACTCCACATTCACAGGCAACTTCAGTGCCACAGCCGTTTTCAGATAGCCCCTCAATGCAACGGCTCTAGACGCAAATATTGGTGTGAGAGCTAATTCAATCAAGGAAACACTGCATGTTGGTGAAGGGCATATTGAAGAAGGATCAGCCGAGTGGTTCTTGTGGGAGAACAACTCCATTTGGCTCACTAACTTCACACACCATCAGGCTTCCAAGCAGCTCTCAAGGAAACTCAGTTTTCACACTCTATGCTTAGTGCCCTTTGAGTGCCTAGTCCTGAAATGAAGCTTGGTGAGCATCCCACACAAACGAATGCTCCACATGCGGGTTTCACATGCCACCAACTCCACATTCACAGGCAACTTCAGCGCCACAGCCGTTTTCAGATAGCCCTCAATGCAAAGGCTCTAGACGCAAATTGGTGTGAGAGCTAATTCAATCAAGGAAACACTGCATGTTGGTGAAGGGCATATTTAGAAGGATCAGCCGAGTGGTTCTTGTGGGAGAACAACTCCATTTGGCTCACTAACTTCACACACCATCAGGCTTCCAAGCAGCTCTCAAGGAAACTCAGTTTTCACACTCGATGCTTAGTGCCCTTTGAGTGCCTAGGACTGAAATGAAGCTTGGTGAGCATCCCACACAAACGAATGCTCCACATGCGGGTTTCACATGCCACCAACTCCACATTCACAGGCAACTTCAGCGCCACAGCCGTTTTCAGATAGCCCTCAATGCAAAGGCTCTAGACGCAAATATTGGTGTGAGAGCTAATTCAATCAAGGAAACACAGCATGTTGGTGAAGGGCATATTGAAGAAGGATCAGCAGAGTGGTTCTTGTGGAGAACAACTCCATTTGGCTCACTAACTTCACACACCATCAGGCTTCCAAGCAGCTCTCAAGGAAACTCAGTTTTCACACTCTATGCTTAGTGCCCTTTGAGTGCCTAGGACTGAAATGAAGCTTGGTGAGCATCCCACACAAACGAATGCTCCACATGCGGGTTTCACATGCCACCAACTCCACATTCACAGGCAACTTCAGCGCCACAGCCGTTTTCAGATAGCCCTCAATGCAAAGGCTCTAGACGCAAATATTGGTGTGAGAGCTAATTCAATCAAGGAAACACTGCATGTTGGTGAAGGGCATATTGAAGAAGGATCAGCCGAGTGGTTCTTGTGGGAGAATAACTCCATTTGGCTCACTAACTTCACACACCATCAGGCTTCCAAGCAGCTCTCAAGGAAACTCAGTTTTCACACTCTATGCTTAGTGCCCTTTGAGTGCCTAGGACTGAAATGAAGCTTGGTGAGCATCCCACACAAAGGAATGCTCCACATGCGGGTTTCACATGCTACAAACTCCACATTCACAGGCAACTTCAGCGCCACAGCCGTTTTCAGATAGCCCTCAATGCAAAGGCTCTAGATGCAAATATTGGTGTGAGAGCTAATTCAATCAAGGAAACACTGCATGTTGGCGAAGGGCATATTGAAGAAGGATCAGCCGAGTGGTTCTTGTGGGAGAACAACTCCATTTGGCTCACTAACTTCACACATCTTCAGGCTTCCAAGCAGCTCTCAAGGAAACTCAGTTTTCACACTCTATGCTTAGTGCCCTTTGAGTGCCTAGGACTGAAATGAAGCTTGGTGAGCATTCCACACAAACCAATGCTCCACATGCGGGTTTCACATGCCATCAACTCCACATTCACAGGCAACTTAAGCGCCACAGCCGTTTTCAGATAGCCCTCAATGCAAAGGCTCTAGACGCAAATATTGGTGTGAGAGCTAATTCAATCAAGGAAACACTGCATGTTGGTGAAGGGCATATTGAAGAAGGATCAGCAGAGTGGTTCTTGTGGGAGAACAACTCCATTTGGCTCACTAACTTCACACACCATCAGGCTTCCAAGCAGCTCTCAAGGAAACTCAGTTTTCACACTCTATGCTTAGTGCCCTTTGAGTGCATTATCTAGGAATGAACCTGGTAGAGCATCCCACACAAACGAATGCTCCACATGCGGGTTTCACATGCCACCAACTCCACATTCACAGGCAACTTCAGTGCCACAGCCGTTTTCAGATAGCCCTCAATGCAAAGGCTCTAGACGCAAATATTGGTGTGAGAGCTAATTCAATCAAGGAAACACTGCATGTTGGTGAAGGGCATATTGAAGAAGGATCAGCCGAGTGGTTCTTGTGGGAGAACAACTCCATTTGGCTCACTAACTTCACACACCATCAGGCTTCCAAGCAGCTCTCAAGGAAACTCAGTTTTCACACTCTATGCTTAGTGCCCTTTGAGTGCCTAGGACTGAAATGAAGCTTGGTAGAGCATCCCACACAAACGAATGCTCCACATGCGGGTTTCACATGCCACCAACTCCACATTCACAGGCAACTTCAGCGCCACAGCCGTTTTCAGATAGCCCTCAATGCAAAGGCTCTAGATGCAAATATTGGTGTGAGAGCTAATTCAATCAAGGAAACACTGCATGTTGGTGAAGGGCATATTGAAGAAGGATCAGCCGAGTGGTTCTTGTGGGAGAACAACTCCATTTGGCTCACTAACTTCACACACCATCAGGCTTCCAAGCAGCTCTCAAGGAAACTCAGTTTTCACACTCTATGCTTAGTGCCCTTTGAGTGCATTATCTAGGAATGAACCTGGTAGAGCATCCCACACAAACGAATGCTCCACATGCGGGTTTCACATGCCACCAACTCCACATTCACAGGCAACTTCAGTGCCACAGCCGTTTTCAGATAGCCCTCAATGCAAAGGCTCTCGACGCAAATATTGGTGTGAGAGCTAATTCAATCAAGGAAACACTGAATGTTGGTGAAGGGCATATTGAAGAAGGATCAGCCGAGTGGTTCTTGTGGGAGAACAACTCCATTTGGCTCACTAACTTCACACACCATCAGGCTTCCAAGCAGCTCTCAAGGAAACTCAGTTTTCACACTCTATGCTTAGTGCCCTTTGAGTGCCTAGGACTAAAATGAAGCTTGGTGAGCATCCCACACAAACGAATGCTCCACATGCGGGTTTCACATGCCACCAACTCCACATTCACAGGCAACTTCAGCGCCACAGCCGTTTTCAGATAGCCCTCAATGCAAAGGCTCTAGACGCAAAATTGGTGTGAGAGCTAATTCAATCAAGGAAACACTGCATGTTGGTGAAGGGCATATTTTAGAAGGATCAGCCGAGTGGTTCTTGTGGGAGAACAACTCCATTTGGCTCACTAACTTCACACACCATCAGGCTTCCAAGCAGCTCTCAAGGAAACTCAGTTTTCACACTCGATGCTTAGTGCCCTTTGAGTGCCTAGGACTGAAATGAAGCTTGGTGAGCATCCCACACAAACGAATGCTCCACATGCGGGTTTCACATGCCACCAACTCCACATTCACAGGCAACTTCAGCGCCACAGCCGTTTTCAGATAGCCCTCAATGCAAAGGCTCTAGACGCAAATATTGGTGTGAGAGCTAATTCAATCAAGGAAACACAGCATGTTGGTGAAGGGCATATTGAAGAAGGATCAGCAGAGTGGTTCTTGTGGGAGAACAACTCCATTTGGCTCACTAACTTCACACACCATCAGGCTTCCAAGCAGCTCTCAAGGAAACTCAGTTTTCACACTCTATGCTTAGTGCCCTTTGAGTGCCTAGGACTGAAATGAAGCTTGGTGAGCATCCCACACAAACGAATGCTCCACATGCGGGTTTCACATGCCACCAACTCCACATTCACAGGCAACTTCAGCGCCACAGCCGTTTTCAGATAGCCCTCAATGCAAAGGCTCTAGACGCAAATATTGGTGTGAGAGCTAATTCAATCAAGGAAACACTGCATGTTGGTGAAGGGCATATTGAAGAAGGATCAGCCGAGTGGTTCTTGTGGGAGAATAACTCCATTTGGCTCACTAACTTCACACACCATCAGGCTTCCAAGCAGCTCTCAAGGAAACTCAGTTTTCACACTCTATGCTTAGTGCCCTTTGAGTGCCTAGGACTGAAATGAAGCTTGGTGAGCATCCCACACAAAGGAATGCTCCACATGCGGGTTTCACATGCTACAAACTCCACATTCACAGGCAACTTCAGCGCCACAGCCGTTTTCAGATAGCCCTCAATGCAAAGGCTCTAGATGCAAATATTGGTGTGAGAGCTAATTCAATCAAGGAAACACTGCATGTTGGCGAAGGGCATATTGAAGAAGGATCAGCCGAGTGGTTCTTGTGGGAGAACAACTCCATTTGGCTCACTAACTTCACACATCTTCAGGCTTCCAAGCAGCTCTCAAGGAAACTCAGTTTTCACACTCTATGCTTAGTGCCCTTTGAGTGCCTAGGACTGAAATGAAGCTTGGTGAGCATTCCACACAAACCAATGCTCCACATGCGGGTTTCACATGCCATCAACTCCACATTCACAGGCAACTTAAGCGCCACAGCCGTTTTCAGATAGCCCTCAATGCAAAGGCTCTAGACGCAAATATTGGTGTGAGAGCTAATTCAATCAAGGAAACACTGCATGTTGGTGAAGGGCATATTGAAGAAGGATCAGCAGAGTGGTTCTTGTGGGAGAACAACTCCATTTGGCTCACTAACTTCACACACCATCAGGCTTCCAAGCAGCTCTCAAGGAAACTCAGTTTTCACACTCTATGCTTAGTGCCCTTTGAGTGCATTATCTAGGAATGAACCTGGTAGAGCATCCCACACAAACGAATGCTCCACATGCGGGTTTCACATGCCACCAACTCCACATTCACAGGCAACTTCAGTGCCACAGCCGTTTTCAGATAGCCCTCAATGCAAAGGCTCTAGACGCAAATATTGGTGTGAGAGCTAATTCAATCAAGGAAACACTGCATGTTGGTGAAGGGCATATTGAAGAAGGATCAGCCGAGTGGTTCTTGTGGGAGAACAACTCCATTTGGCTCACTAACTTCACACACCATCAGGCTTCCAAGCAGCTCTCAAGGAAACTCAGTTTTCACACTCTATGCTTAGTGCCCTTTGAGTGCCTAGGACTGAAATGAAGCTTGGTAGAGCATCCCACACAAACGAATGCTCCACATGCGGGTTTCACATGCCACCAACTCCACATTCACAGGCAACTTCAGCGCCACAGCCGTTTTCAGATAGCCCTCAATGCAAAGGCTCTAGACGCAAATATTGGTGTGAGAGCTAATTCAATCAAGGAAACACTGCATGTTGGTGAAGGGCATATTGAAGAAGGATCAGCCGAGTGGTTCTTGTGGGAGAATAACTCCATTTGGCTCACTAACTTCACACACCATCAGGCTTCCAAGCAGCTCTCAAGGAAACTCAGTTTTCACACTCTATGCTTAGTGCCCTTTGAGTGCCTACGACTGAAATGAAGCTTGATGAGCATCCCACACAAACGAATGCTCCACATGCGGGTTTCACATGCTACAAACTCCACATTCACAGGCAACTTCAGCGCCACAGCCGTTTTCAGATAGCCCTCAATGCAAAGGCTCTAGACGCAAATATTGGTGTGAGAGCTAATTCAATCAAGGAAACACTGCATGTTGGTGAAGGGCATATTGAAGAAGGATCAGCCGAGTGGTTCTTGTGGGAGAACAACTCCATTTGGCTCACTAACTTCACACACCATCAGGCTTCCAAGCAGCTCTCAAGGAAACTCAGTTTTCACACTCTATGCTTAGTGACCTTTGAGTGCATTATCTAGGAATGAACCTGGTAGAGCATCCCACACAAACGAATGCTCCACATGCGGGTTTCACATGCCACCAACTCCACATTCACAGGCAACTTCAGTGCCACAGCCGTTTTCAGATAGCCCTCAATGCAAAGGCTCTAGACGCAAATATTGGTGTGGGAGCTAATTCAATCAAGGAAACACTGCATGTTGGCGAAGGGCATATTGAAGAAGGATCAGCCGAGTGGTTCTTGTGGGAGAACAACTCCATTTGGCTCACTAACTTCACACACCATCAGGCTTCCAAGCAGCTCTCAAGGAAACTCAGTTTTCACACTCTATGCTTAGTGCCCTTTGAGTGCCTAGTCCTGAAATGAAGCTTGGTGAGCATCCCACACAAACGAATGCTCCACGTGCGGGTTTCACATGCCACCAACTCCACATTCACAGGCAACTTCAGCGCCACAGCCGTTTTCAGATAGCCCTCAATGCAAAGGCTCTCGACGCAAATATTGGTGTGAGAGCTAATTCAATCAAGGAAACACTGCATGTTGGTGAAGGGCATATTGAAGAAGGATCAGCCGAGAGGTTCTTGTGGGAGAACAACTCCATTTGGCTCACTAACTTCACACACCATCAGGCTTCCAAGCAGCTCTCAAGGAAACTCAGTTTTCACACTCTATGGTTAGTGCCCTTTGAGTGCATTATCTAGGAATGAACCTGGTAGAGCATCCCACACAAACGAATGCTCCACATGCGGGTTTCACATGCCACCAACTCCACATTCACAGGCAACTTCAGCGCCACAGCCGTTTTCAGATAGCCCTCAATGCAAAGGCTCTAGACGCAAATATTGGTGTGAGAGCTAATTCAATCAAGGAAACACTGCATGTTGGTGAAGGGCATATTGAAGAAGGATCAGCCGAGTGGTTCTTGTGGGAGAACAACTCCATTTGGCTCACTAACTTCACACACCATCAGGCTTCCAAGCAGCTCTCAAGGAAACTCAGTTTTCACACTCTATGCTTAGTGCCCTTTGAGTGCCTACGACTGAAATGAAGCTTGATGAGCATCCCACACAAACGAATGCTCCACATGCGGGTTTCACATGCCAACAACTCCACATTCACAGGCAACTTCAGCGCCACAGCCGTTTTCAGATAGCCCTCAATGCAAAGGCTCTAGACGCAAATATTGGTGTGAGAGCTAATTCAATCAAGGAAACACTGCATGTTGGTGAAGGGCATATTGAAGAAGGATCAGCCGAGTGGTTCTTGTGGGAGAACAACTCCATTTGGCTCACTAACTTCACACACCATCAGGCTTCCAAGCAGCTCTCAAGGAAACTCAGTTTTCACACTCTATGCTTAGTGCCCTTTGATTGCATTATCTAGGAATGAACCTGGTAGAGCATCCCACACAAACGAATGCTCCACATGCGGGTTTCACGTGCCACCAACTCCACATTCACAGGCAACTTCAGCGCCACAGCCGTTTTCAGATAGCCCTCAATGCAAAGGCTCTAGACGCAAATATTGGTGTGAGAGCTAATTCAATCAAGGAAACACTGCATGTTGGTGAAGGGCATATTGAAGAAGGATTAGCCGAGTGGTTCTTGTGGGAGAACAACTCCATTTGGCTCACTAACTTCACACACCATCAGGCTTCCAAGCAGCTCTCAAGGAAACTCAGTTTTCACACTCTATGCTTAGTGCCCTTTGAGTGCATTATCGAGGAATGAACCTGGTAGAGCATCCCACACAAACGAATGCTCCACATGCGGGTTTCACATGCCACCAACTCCACATTCACAGGCAACTTCAGCGCCACAGCCGTTTTCAGATAGCCCTCAATGCAAAGGCTCTAGACGCAAATATTGGTGTGAGAGCTAATTCAATCAAGGAAACACTGCATGTTGGTGAAGGACATATTGAAGAAGGATCAGCCGAGTGGTTCTTGTGGGAGAACAACTCCATTTGGCTCACTAACTTCACACACCATCAGGCTTCCAAGCAGCTCTCAAGGAAACTCAGTTTTCACACTCTATGCTTAGTGCCCTTTGAGTGCCTAGGACTAAAATGAAGCTTGGTGAGCATCCCACACAAACGAATGCTCCACATGCGGGTTTCACATGCCACCAACTCCACATTCACAGGCAACTTCAGCGCCACAGCCGTTTTCAGATAGCCCTCAATGCAAAGGCTCTAGAAGCAAATATTGGTGTGAGAGCTAATTCAATCAAGGAAACACTGCATGTTGGTGAAGGGCATATTGAAGAAGGATCAGCCGAGTGGTTCTTGTGGGAGAACAACTCCATTTGGCTCACTAACTTCACACACCATCAGGCTTCCAAGCAGCTCTCAAGGAAACTCAGTTTTCACACTCTATGCTTAGTGCCCTTTGAGTGCCTAGGACTGAAATGAAGCTTGGTGAGCATCCCACACAAACGAATGCTCCACATGCGGGTTTCACATGCCACCAACTCCACATTCACAGGCAACTTCAGCGCCACAGCCGTTTTCAGATAGCCCTCAATGCAAAGGCTCTAGACGCAAATATTGGTGTGAGACCTAATTCAATCAAGGAAACACTGCATGTTGGTGAAGGGCATATTGAAGAAGGATCAGCCGAGTGGTTCTTGTGGGAGAACAACTCCATTTGGCTCACTAACTTCACACACCATCAGGCTTCCAAGCAGCTCTCAAGGAAACTCAGTTTTCACACTCTATGCTTAGTGCCCTTTGAGTGCATTATCTAGGAATGAACCTGGTAGAGCATCCCACACAAACGAATGCTCCACATGCGGGTTTCACATGCCACCAACTCCACATTCACAGGCAACTTCAGCGCCACAGCCGTTTTCAGATAGCCCTCAATGCAAAGGCTCTAGACGCAAATATTGGTGTGAGAGCTAATTCAATCAAGGAAACACTGCATGTTGGTGAAAGGCATATTGAAGAAGGATCAGCCGAGTGGTTCTTGTGGGAGAACAAGTCCATTTGGCTCACTAACTTCACACACCATCAGGCTTCCAAGCAGCTCTCAAGGAAACTCAGTTTTCACACTCTATGCTTAGGGCCCTTTGAGTGCTTAGGACTGAAATGAAGCTTGGTGAGCATCCCACACAAGCGAATGCTCCACATGCGGGTTTCACATGCCACCAACTCCACATGCACAGGCAACTTCAGCGCCACAGCCGTTTTCAGATAGCCCTCAATGCAAAGGCTCTAGACGCAAATATTGGTGTGAGAGCTAATTCAATCAAGGAAACACTGCATGTTGGTGAAGGGCATATTGAAGAAGGATCAGCCGAGTGGTTCTTGTGGGAGAACAACTCCATTTGGCTCACTAACTTCACACACCATCAGGCTTCCAAGCAGCTCTCAAGGAAACTCAGTTTTCACACTCTCTTCTTAGTGCCCTTTGATTGCATTATCTAGGAATGACCCTGGTAGAGCATCCCACACAAACGAATGCTCCACATGCGGGTTTCACGTGCCACCAACTCCACATTCACAGGCAACTTCAGCGCCACAGCCGTTTTCAGATAGCCCTCAATGCAAAGGCTCTAGACGCAAATATTGGTGTGAGAGCTAATTCAATCAAGGAAACACTGCATGTTCGTGAAGGGCATATTGAAGAAGGATTAGCCGAGTGGTTCTTGTGGGAGAACAACTCCATTTGGCTCACTAACTTCACACACCATCAGGCTTCCAAGCAGCTCTCAAGGAAACTCAGTTTTCACACTCTATGCTTAGTGCCCTTTGAGTGCCTAGGACTGAAATGAAGCTTGGTGAGCATCCCACACAAACGAATGCTCCACATGCGGGTTTCACATGCCACCAACTCCACATTCACAGGCAACTTCAGCGCCACAGCCGTTTTCAGATAGCCCTCAATGCAAAGGCTCTAGACGCAAATATTGGTGTGGGAGCTAATTCAATCAAGGAAACACTGCATGTTGGCGAAGGGCATATTGAAGAAGGATCAGCCGAGTGGTTCTTGTGGGAGAACAACTCCATTTGGCTCACTAACTTCACACACCATCAGGCTTCCAAGCAGCTCTCAAGGAAACTCAGTTTTCACACTCTATGCTTAGTGCCCTTTGAGTGCCTACGACTGAAATGAAGCTTGGTGAGCATCCCACACAAACGAATGCTCCACATGCGGGTTTCACATGCCAACAACTCCACATTCTCAGGCAACTTCAGCGCCACAGCCGTTTTCAGATAGCCCTCAATGCAAAGGCTCTAGACGCAAATATTGGTGTGAGAGCTAATTCAATCAAGGAAACACTGCATGTTGGCGAAGGGCATATTGAAGAAGGATTAGCCGAGTGGTTCTTGTGGGAGAACAACTCCATTTGGCTCACTAACTTCACACACCATCAGGCTTCCAACTTGCTCTCAAGGAAACTCAGTTTTCACACTCTATGCTTAGTGACCTTTGAGTGCATTATCTAGGAATGAACCTGGTAGAACATCACACACAAACGAATGCTCCACATGCGGGTTTCACATGCCACCAACTCCACATTCACAGGCAACTTCAGCGCCACAGCCGTTTTCAGATAGCCCTCAATGCAAAGGCTCTAGACGCAAATATTGGTGTGAGAGCTAATTCAATCAAGGAAACACTGCATGTTGGTGAAGGGCATATTGAAGAAGGATCAGCCGAGTGGTTCTTGTGGGAGAACAACTCCATTTGGCTCACTAACTTCACACACCATCAGGCTTCCAAGCAGCTCTCAAGGAAACTCAGTTTTCACACTCTATGCTTAGTGCCCTTTGAGTGCATTATCTAGGAATGAACCTGGTAGAGCATCCCACACAAACGAATGCTCCACATGCGGGTTTCACATGCCACCAACTCCACATTCACAGGCAACTTCAGCGCCACAGCCATTTTCAGATAGCCCTCAATGCAAAGGCTCTAGACGCAAATATTGGTGTGGGAGCTAATTCAATCAAGGAAACACTGCATGTTGGTGAAGGGCATATTGAAGAAGGATCAGCCGAGTGGTTCTTGTGGGAGAACAACTCCATTTGGCTCACTAACTTCACACACCATCAGGCTTCCAAGCAGCTCTCAAGGAAACTCAGTTTTCACACTCTATGCTTAGTGCCCTTTGAGTGCCTAGGACTGAAATGAAGCTTGGTGAGCATCCCACACAAACGAATGCTCCACATGCGGGTTTCACATGCCACCAACTCCACATTCTCAGGCAACTTCAGCGCCACAGCCGTTTTCAGATAGTCCTCAATGCAAAGGCTCTAGACGCAAATATTGGTGTGAGAGCTAATTCAATCAAGGAAACACTGCATGTTTGTGAAGGGCATATTGAAGAAGGATCAGCTGAGTGGTACTTGTGGGAGAACAACTCCATTTGGCTCACTAACTTCACACACCATCAGGCTTCCAAGCAGCTCTCAAAGAAACTCAGTTTTCACACTCTATGCTTAGTGACCTTTGAGTGCATTATCTAGGAATGAACCTGGTAGAGCATCCCACACAAACGAATGCTCCATATGCGGGTTTCACATGCCACCAACTCCACATTCACAGGCAACTTCAGCGCCACAGCTGTTTTCCGATAGTCCTCAATGCAAAGGCTCTAGACGCAAATATTGGTGTGAGAGCTAATTCAATCAAGGAAACACTGCATGTTGGCGAAGAGCATATTGAAGGAGGATCAGCCGAGTGGTTCTTGTGGGAGAATAACTCCATTTGGCTCACTAACTTCACACACCATCAGGCTTCCAAGCAGAGCTCAAGGAAACTCAGTTTTCACACTCTATGCTTAGTGCCCTTTAAGTGCCTAGGACTGAAATGAAGCTTGGTGAGCATCCCACAGAAACGAATGCTCCATATGCGGGTTTCACATGCCACCAACTCCACATTCACAGGCAACTTCAGCGCCACAGCTGTTTTCCGATAGTCCTCAATGCAAAGGCTCTAGACGCAAATATTGGTGTGAGAGCTAATTCAATCAAGGAAACACTGCATGTTGGTGAAGGGCATATTGAAGAAGGATCAGCCGAGTGGTTTTTGTGGGAGAACAACTCCATTTGGCTCACTAACTTCACACACCATCAGGCTTCCAAGCAGCGCTCAAGGAAACTTAGTTTTCACACTCTATGCTTAGTGCCATTTGAGTGCATTATCTAGGAATGAACCTGGTAGAGCACCCCACACAAACGAATGCTCCACATGCGGGTTTCACATGCCACCAACTCCACATTCACAGGCAACTTCAGCGCCACAGCCGTTTTCAGATAGCCCTCAATGTAAAGGCTCTAGACGCAAATATTGGTGTGAGAGCTAATTCAATCAAGGAAACACTGCATGTTGGTGAAGGGCATATTGAAGAAGGATCAGCCGAGTGGTTCTTGTGGGAGAACAACTCCATTTGGTTCACTAACTTCACACACCATCAGGCTTCCAAGCAGCTCTCAAGGAAACTCAGTTTTCACACTCTATGCTTAGTGCCCTTTGAGTGCCTAGGACTGAAATGAAGCTTGGTGAGCATCCCACACAAACGAATGCTCCACATGCGGGTTTCACATGCCACCAACTCCACATTCTCAGGCAACTTCAGCGCCACAGCCGTTTTCAGATAGCCCTCAATGCAAAGGCTCTAGACGCAAATATTGGTGTGAGAGCTAATTCAATCAAGGAAACACTGCATGTTGGTGAAGGGCATATTGAAATAGGATCAGCCGAGTGGTTCTTGTGGGAGAACAACTCCATTTGGCTCACTAACTTCACACACCATCAGGCTTCCAACTTGCTCTCAAGGAAACTCAGTTTTCACACTCTATGCTTAGTGACCTTTGATTGCATTATCTAGGAATGAACCTGGTAGAACATCACACACAAACGAATGCTCCACATGCGGGTTTCACATGCCACCAACTCCACATTCACAGGCAACTTCAGCGCCACAGCCGTTTTCAGATAGCCCTCAATGCAAAGGCTCTAGACGCAAATATTGGTGTGAGAGCTAATTCAATCAAGGAAACACTGCATGTTGGTGAAGGGCATATTGAAGAAGGATCAGCCGAGTGGTTCTTGTGGGAGAACAACTCCATTTGGCTCACTAACTTCACACACCATCAGGCTTCCAAGCAGCTCTCAAGGAAACTCAGTTTTCACACTCTATGCTTAGTGCCCTTTGAGTGCATTATCTAGGAATGAACCTGGTAGAGCATCCCACACAAACGAATGCTCCACATGCGGGTTTCACATGCCACCAACTCCACATTCACAGGCAACTTCAGCGCCACAGCCGTTTTCAGATAGCCCTCAATGTAAAGGCTCTAGACGCAAATATTGGTGTGAGAGCTAATTCAATCAAGGAAACACTGCATGTTGGTGAAGGGCATATTGAAGAAGGATCAGCCGAGTGGTTCTTGTGGGAGAACAACTCCATTTGGTTCACTAACTTCACACACCATCAGGCTTCCAAGCAGCTCTCAAGGAAACTCAGTTTTCACACTCTATGCTTAGTGCCCTTTGAGTGCCTAGGACTGAAATGAAGCTTGGTGAGCATCCCACAGAAACGAATGCTCCACATGCGGGTTTCACATGCCACCAACTCCACATTCACAGGCAACTTCAGCGCCACAGCCGTTTTCAGATAGCCCTCAATGCAAAGGCTCTAGATGCAAATATTGGTGTGAGAGCTAATTCAATCAAGGAAGCACTGCATGTTGGTGAAGGGCATATTGAAGAAGGATCAGCCGAGTGGTTCTTGTGGGAGAACAACTCCATTTGGCTCACTAACTTCACACATCATCAGGCTTCCAAGCAGCTCTCAAGGAAACTCAGTTTTCACACTCTATGCTTAGTGCCCTTTGAGTGCCTAGGACTACAATGAAGCTTGGTGAGCATCCCACAGAAACGAATGCTCCATATGCGGGTTTCACATGCCACCAACTCCACATTCACAGGCAACTTCAGCGCCACAGCTGTTTTCCGATAGTCCTCAATGCAAAGGCTCTAGACGCAAATATTGGTGTGAGAGCTAATTCAATCAAGGAAACACTGCATGTTGGTGAAGGGCATATTGAAGAAGGATCAGCCGAGTGGTTTTTGTGGGAGAACAACTCCATTTGGCTCACTAACTTCACACACCATCAGGCTTCCAAGCAGCGCTCAAGGAAACTTAGTTTTCACACTCTATGCTTAGTGCCATTTGAGTGCATTATCTAGGAATGAACCTGGTAGAGCACCCCACACAAACGAATGCTCCACATGCGGGTTTCACATGCCACCAACTCCACATTCACAGGCAACTTCAGCGCCACAGCCGTTTTCAGATAGCCCTCAATGTAAAGGCTCTAGACGCAAATATTGGTGTGAGAGCTAATTCAATCAAGGAAACACTGCATGTTGGTGAAGGGCATATTGAAGAAGGATCAGCCGAGTGGTTCTTGTGGGAGAACAACTCCATTTGGTTCACTAACTTCACACACCATCAGGCTTCCAAGCAGCTCTCAAGGAAACTCAGTTTTCACACTCTATGCTTAGTGCCCTTTGAGTGCCTAGGACTGAAATGAAGCTTGGTGAGCATCCCACACAAACGAATGCTCCACATGCGGGTTTCACATGCCACCAACTCCACATTCTCAGGCAACTTCAGCGCCACAGCCGTTTTCAGATAGCCCTCAATGCAAAGGCTCTAGACGCAAATATTGGTGTGAGAGCTAATTCAATCAAGGAAACACTGCATGTTGGTGAAGGGCATATTGAAATAGGATCAGCCGAGTGGTTCTTGTGGGAGAACAACTCCATTTGGCTCACTAACTTCACACACCATCAGGCTTCCAACTTGCTCTCAAGGAAACTCAGTTTTCACACTCTATGCTTAGTGACCTTTGATTGCATTATCTAGGAATGAACCTGGTAGAACATCACACACAAACGAATGCTCCACATGCGGGTTTCACATGCCACCAACTCACATTCACAGGCAACTTCAGCGCCACAGCCGTTTTCAGATAGCCCTCAATGCAAAGGCTCTAGACGCAAATATTGGTGTGAGAGCTAATTCAATCAAGGAAACACTGCATGTTGGTGAAGGGCATATTGAAGAAGGATCAGCCGAGTGGTTCTTGTGGGAGAACAACTCCATTTGGCTCACTAACTTCACACACCATCAGGCTTCCAAGCAGCTCTCAAGGAAACTCAGTTTTTCACACTCTATGCTTAGTGCCCTTTGAGTGCATTATCTAGGAATGAACCTGGTAGAGCATCCCACACAAACGAATGCTCCACATGCGGGTTTCACATGCCACCAACTCACATTCACAGGCAACTTCAGCGCACAGCCGTTTTCAGATAGCCCTCATGTAAAGCTCTAGACGCAAATATTGGTGTGAGAGCTAATTCAATCAAGGAAACACTGCATGTTGGTGAAGGGGCATATTGAAGAAGGATCAGCCGAGTGGTTCTTGTGGAGAACAACTCCATTTGGTTCACTAACTTCACACACCATCAGGCTTCCAAGCAGCTCTCAAGGAAACTCAGTTTTCACACTCTATGCTTAGTGCCCTTTGAGTGCCTAGGACTGAAATGAAGCTTGGTGAGCATCCCACAGAAACGAATGCTCCACATGCGGGTTTCACATGCCACCAACTCCACATTCACAGGCAACTTCAGCGCCACAGCCGTTTTCAGATAGCCCTCAATGCAAAGGCTCTAGATGCAAATATTGGTGTGAGAGCTAATTCAATCAAGGAAGCACTGCATGTTGGTGAAGGGCATATTGAAGAAGGATCAGCCGAGTGGTTCTTGTGGGAGAACAACTCCATTTGGCTCACTAACTTCACACATCATCAGGCTTCCAAGCAGCTCTCAAGGAAACTCAGTTTTCACACTCTATGCTTAGTGCCCTTTGAGTGCCTAGGACTACAATGAAGCTTGGTGAGCATCCCACACAAATGAATGCTCCACATGCGGGTTTCACATGCCACCAACTCCACATTCACAGGCAACTTCAGCACAACAGCCGTTTTCAGATAGCCCTCAATGCAAAGGCTCCAGACGCAAATATTGGTGTGAGAGCTAATTCATTCAAGGAAACACTGCATGTTGGTGAAGGGCATATTGAAGAAGGATCAGCCGAGTGGTTCTTGTGGGAGAACAACTCCATTTGGCTCACTAACTTCACACACCATCAGGCTCCAAGCAGCTCTCAAGGAAACTCAGTTTTCACACTCTATGCTTAGTGCCCCTTTGAGTGCATTATCTAGGAATGAACCTGGTAGAGCATCCCACAAAAATGAATGCTGCACATGCGGGTTTCACTTGCCACAACTCCACATTCACAGGCAACTTCAGTGCCACAGCCGTTTTCAGGTAGCCCTCAATGCAAAGGCTCTAGACGCAAATATTGGTGTGAGAGCTAATTCAATCAAGGAAAACACTGCATGTTGGCGAAGGCATATTGAAGAAGGATTAGCCGAGTGGTTTCTTGTGGGAGAACAACTCCATTTGGCTCACTAACTTCACACACCATCAGGCTTCCAAGCAGCTCTCAAGGAAACTCAGTTTTCACACTCTATGCTTAGTGCCCTTTGAGTGCATTATCTAGGAATGAACCTGGTAGAGCATCCCACACAAACGAATGCTCCACATGCGGGTTTCACGTGCCACCAACTCCACATTCACAGGCAACTTCAGCGCCACAGCCGTTTTCCGATAGCCCTCAATACAAAGGCTCTAGACGCAAATATTGGTGTGAGAGCTAATTCAATCAAGGAAACACTGCATGTTGTGAAGGGCATATTGAAGAAGGATCAGCCGAGTGGTTCTTGTGGGAGAACAACTCCATTTGGCTCACTAACTTCACACACCATCAGGCTTCCAAGCAGCTCTCAAGGAAACTCAGTTTTCACACTCTATGCTTAGTGCCCTTTGATTGCATTATCTTGGAATGAACCTGGTAGAGCATCCCACACAAACGAATGCTCACATGGCGGATTCACGTGCCACCAACTCCACATTCACAAGGCAACTTCAGCGCAACAGCCATTTTCAGATAGCCCTCAATGCAAAGGCTCTAGACGCAAATATTGGTGTGAGAGCTAATTCAATCAAGGAAACACTGCATGTTGGTGAAGGGCATATTGAAGAAGGATCAGCCGAGTGGTTCTTGTGGAGAGACAACTCCATTTGGCTCACTAACTTCACACACCATCAGGCTTCCAAGCAGCTCTCAAGGAAACTCAGTTTTCACACTCTATGCTTAGTGCCCTTTGATTGCATTATCTTGAATGAACCTGGTAGAGCATCCCACACAAACGAATGCTCCACATGCGGGTTTCACGTGCCCACCAACTCCACATTCACAGGCAACTTCAGCGCCACAGCCGTTTTCAGATAGCCCTCAATGCAAAGGCTCTAGACGCAAATATTGGTGTGAGAGCTAATTCAATCAAGGAAACACTGCATGTTGGTGAAGGGCATATTGAAGAAGGGATCAGCCGAGTGGTTCTTGTGGGAGAACAACTCCATTTGGCTCACTAACTTCACACACCATCAGGCTTCCAAGCAGCTCTCAAGGAAACTCAGTTTTCACACTCTATGCTTAGTGCCCTTTGAGTGCCTAGGACTGAAATGAAGCTTGGTGAGCATCCCACACAAACGAATGCTCCACATGCAGGTTTCACATGCCACCAAACTCCACATTCACAGGCAACTTCAGCGCCACAGCCGTTTTCCGATAGCCCTCAATACAAAGGCTCTAGACGCAAATATTGGTGTGAGAGCTAATTCAATCAAGGAAACACTGCATGTTGGTGAAGGGCATATTGAAGAAGGATCAGCCGAGTGGTTCTTGTGGGAGAACAACTCCATTTGGCTCACTAACTTCACACACCATCAGGCATTCCAAGCAGCTCTCAGGAAACTCAGTTTTCACACTCTATGCTTAGTGCACTTTGAGTGCCTAGGACTGAAATGAAGCTTGGTGAGCATCCCACACAAACGAATGCTCCACATGCGAGATTCACATGCCACCTACTCCACATTCACAGGCAACTTCAGCGCCACAGCCGTTTTCAGATAGCCCTCAATGCAAAGGCTCTCGACGCAAATATTGGTGTGAGAGCTAATTCAATCAAGGAAACACTGCATGTTGGTGAAGGGCATATTGAAGAAGGATCAGCCAAGTGGTTGTTGTGGGAGAACAACTCCATTTGGCTCACTAACTTCACATACCATCAGGCTTCCAAGCAGCTCTCAAGGAAACTCAGTTTTCACACTCTATGCTTAGTGCCCTTTGATTGCATTATCTAGGAATGAACCTGGTAAGCATCCCACACAACGAATGCTCCACATGCGGGTTTCACGTGCCATCAACTCCACATTCACAGGCAACTTCAGCGCCACAGCCGTTTTCAGATAGCCCTCAATGCAAAGGCTCTAGACGCAAATATTGGTGTGAGAGCTAATTCAATCAAGGAAACACTGCATGTTGGTGAAGGGCATATTGAAGAAGGATCAGCCGAGTGGTTCTTGTGGGAGAACAACTCCATTGGCTCACTAACTTCACACACCATCAGGCTTCCAAGCAGCTCTCAAGGAAACTCAGTTTTCACACTCTATGCTTAGTGCCCTTTGATTGCATTATCTTGAATGAACCTGGTAGAGCATCCCACACAAACGAATGCTGCACATGCGGTTTCACATGCCACCAACTCCACATTCACGACAACTTCAGTGCCACAGCCGTTTTCAGATAGCCCTCAATGCAAAGGCTCTAGACGCAAATATTGGTGTGAGAGCTAATTCAATCAAGGAAACACTGCATGTTGGTGAAGGGCATATTGAAGAAGGATCAGCCGAGTGGTTCTTGTGGGAGAACAACTCCATTTGGCTCACTAACTTCACACACCATCAGGCTTCCAAGCAGCTCTCAAGAAAACTCAGTTTTCACACTCTATGCTTAGTGCCCTTTGATTGCATTATCTTGGAATGAACCTGGTAGAGCATCCCACACAAACGAATGCTCCACATGCGGGTTTCACATGCCACCAACTCCATATTCACAGGCAACTTCAGCGCCACAGCCATTTTCAGATAGCCCTCAATGTAAAGGCTCTAGACGCAAATATTGGTGTGAGAGCTAATTCAATCAAGGAAACACTGCATGTTGGTGAAGGGCATATTGAAGAAGGATCAGCCGAGTGGTTCTTGTGGGAGAAACAACTCCATTTGGCTCACTAACTTCACACACCATCAGGCTTCCAAGCAGCTCTCAAGGAAACTCAGTTTTCACACTCTATGCTTAGTGCCCTTTGAGTGCATTATCTAGGAATGAACCTGGTAGAGCATCCCACACAAACGAATGCTCCACATGCGGGTTTCACATGCCACCAACTCCACATTCACAGGCAATTTCAGCGCAACAGCCGTTTTCAGATAGCCCTCAATGCAAAGGTTCTAGACGCAAATATTGGTGTGAGAGCTAATTCAATCAAGGAAACACTGCATGTTGGTGAAGGGCATATTGAAGAAGGATCAGCCAAGTGGTTGTTGTGGGAGAACAACTCCATTTGGCTCACTAACTTCACACACCATCAGGCTTCCAAGCAGCTCTCAAGGAAACTCAGTTTTCACACTCTATGCTTAGTGCCCTTTGATTGCATTATCTTGGAATGAACCTGGTAGAGCATCCCACACAAACGAATGCTCCACATGCGGGTTTTCACGTGCCACCAACTCCACATTCACAGGCAACTTCAGCGCCACAGCCGTTTTCAGATAGCCCTCAATGCAAAGGCTCTAGACGCAAATATTGGTGTGAGAGCTAATTCAATCAAGGAAACACTGCATGTTGGTGAAGGGCATATTGAAGAAGGATCAGCCGAGTGGTTCTTGTGGGAGAACAACTCCATTTGGCTCACTAACTTCACACACCATCAGGCTTCCAAGCAGCTCTCAAGGAAACTCAGTTTTCACACTCTATGCTTAGTGCCCTTTGATTGCATTATCTTGGAATGAACCTGGTAGAGCATCCCACACAAACGAATGCTGCACATGCGGGTTTCCACGTGCCACCAACTCCACATTCACGGCAACTTCAGCGCCACAGCCGTTTTCAGATAGCCCTCAATGCAAAGGCTCTAGACGCAAATATTGGTGTGAGAGCTAATTCAATCAAGGAAACACTGCATGTTCGTGAAGGGCATATTGAAGAAGGATTAGCGAGTGGTTCTTGTGGAGAACAACTCCATTTGGCTCACTAACTTCACACACCATCAGGCTTCCAAGCAGCTCTCAAGAAAACTCAGTTTTCACACTCTATGCTTAGTGCCCTTTAGTGCATTATCTAGGAATGAACCTGGTAGAGCATCCCACACAAACGAATGCTGCACATGCGGGTTTCACATGCCACCAACTCCACATTCACAGGCAACTTCAGCGCCACAGCCGTTTTCCGATAGCCCTCAATACAAAGGCTCTAGACGCAAATATTGGTGTGAGAGCTAATTCAATCAAGGAAACACTGCATGTTGGTGAAGGGCATATTGAAGAAGGATCAGCCGAGTGGTTCTTGTGGAGAACAACTCCATTTGGCTCACTAACTTCACACACCATCAGGCTTCCAAGCAGCTCTCAAGAAACTCAGTTTTCACACTCTATGCTTAGTGCGCTTTGAGTGCCTAGGACTGAAATGAAGCTTGGTGAGCATCCCACACAAACGAATGCTCCACATGCGAGATTCACATGCCACCTACTCCACATTCACAGGCAACTTCAGCGCCACAGCCGTTTTCAGATAGCCCTCAATGCAAAGGCTCTCCGCAAATATTGGTGTGAGAGCTAATTCAATCAAGGAAACACTGCATGTTGGTGAAGGGCATATTGAAGAAGGATCAGCCAAGTGGTTGTTGTGGGAGAACAACTCCATTTGGCTCACTAACTTCACATACCATCAGCAGCTTCCAAGCAGCTCTCAAGGAAACTCAGTTTTCACACTCTATGCTTAGTGCCCTTTGATTGCATTATCTAGGAATGAACCTGGTAAGCATCCCACACAAACGAATGCTCCACATGCGGGTTTCACGTGCCACCAACTCCACATTCACAGGCAACTTCAGCGCCACAGCCGTTTTCAGATAGCCCTCAATGCAAAGGCTCTAGACGCAAATATTGGTGTGAGAGCTAATTCAATCAAGGAAACACTGCATGTTGGTGAAGGGGCATATTGAAGAAGGATCAGCCGAGTGGTTCTTGTGGGAGAACAACTCCATTTGGCTCACTAACTTCACACAACCATCAGGCTTCCAAGCAGCTCTCAAGGAAACTCAGTTTTCACACTCTATGCTTAGTGCCCTTTGATTGCATTATCTTGGAATGAACCTGGTAGAGCATCCCACACAAACGAATGCTCTGCACATGCGGGTTTCACATGCCACCAACTGCACATTCACAGGCAACTTCAGTGCCACAGCCGGTTTTCAGATAGCCCTCAATGCAAAGGCTCTAGACGCAAATATTGGTGTGAGAGCTAATTCAATCAAGGAAACACTGCATGTTGGTGAAGGGCATATTGAAGAAGGATCAGCCGAGTGGTTCTTGTGGAGAACAACTCCATTTGGCTCACTAACTTCACACACCATCAGGCTTCCAAGCAGCTCTCAAGGAAACTCAGTTTTCACACTCTATGCTTAGTGCCCTTTGATTGCATTATCTTGGAATGAACCTGGTAGAGCATCCCACACAAACGAATGCTCCACATGCGGGTTTCACATGCCACCAACTCCACATTCACAGGCAATTTCAGCGCAACAGCCGTTTTCAGATAGCCCTCAATGCAAAGGTTCTAGACGCAAATATTGGTGTGAGAGCTAATTCAATCAAGGAAACACTGCATGTTGGTGAAGGGCATATTGAAGAAGGATCAGCCGAGTGGTTCTTGTGGGAGAACAACTCCATTTGGCTCACTAACTTCACACACCATCAGGCTTCCAAGCAGCTCTCAAGGAAACTCAGTTTTCACACTCTATGCTTAGTGCCCTTTGATTGCATTATCTTGGAATGAACCTGGTAGAGCATCCCACACAAACGAATGCTCCACATGCGGGTTTCACGTGCCACCAACTCCACATTCACAGGCAACTTCAGCGCCACAGCCGTTTTCAGATAGCCCTCAATGCAAAGGCTCTAGACGCAAATATTGGTGTGAGAGCTAATTCAATCAAGGAAACACTGCATGTTGGTGAAGGGCATATTGAAGAAGGATCAGCCGAGTGGTTCTTGTGGGAGAACAACTCCATTTGGCTCACTAACTTCACACACCATCAGGCTTCCAAGCAGCTCTCAAGGAAACTCAGTTTTCACACTCTATGCTTAGTGCCCTTTGAGTGCATTATCTAGGAATGAACCTGGTAGAGCATTCCACACAAACGAATGCTCGCACATGCGGGTTTCACAGTGCCACCAACTCCACATTCACAGGCAACTTCAGCGCCACAGCCGTTTTCAGATAGCTCTCAATGCAAAGGCTCTAGACGCAAATATTGGTGTGAGAGCTAATTCAATCAAGGAAACACTGCATGTTGTGAAGGGCATATTGAAGAAGGATCAGCCGAGTGGTTCTTGTGGGAGAACAACTCCATTGGCTCACTAACTTCACACACCATCAGGCTTCCAAGCAGCTCTCAAGGAACTCAGTTTTCACACTCTATGCTTAGTGACCTTTAGTGCATTATCTAGGAATGAAACCTGGTAGAGAATCCCACACAAACGAATGCTCCCACATGCGGGTTTCACATGCCACCAACTCCACATTCACAGCAACTTCAGCGCCACAGCCGTTTTCAGATAGCCCTCAATGCAAAGGCTCTAGACGCAAATATTGCGTGTGAGAGCTAATTCAATCAAGGAAACACTGCATGTTGGTGAAGGGCATATGGAAAGAAGGATCAGCCGAGTGGTTCTTCTGGAGAGAACAACTCCATTTGGCTCACTAACTTCACACACCATCAGGCTTCCAAGCAGCCCTCAAGGAAACTCAGTTTTCACACTCTATGCTTAGTGCCCTTTGAGTGCATTATCTAGGAAAGAACCTGGTAGAGCATCCCACACAAACGAATGCTCCACATGCAGGTTTCACATGCCACCTAACTCCACATTCACAGGCAACTTCAGCGCCACAGCCGTTTTCAGATAGCCCTCAATGCAAAGGCTCTAGACGCAAATATTTGGTGTGAGAGCTAATTCAATCAAGGAAACACTGCATGTTGGTGAAGGGCATATTGAAGAAGGATCAGCCGAGTGGTTCTTGTGGGAGAACAACTCCATTTGGCTCACTAACTTCACACACCATCAGGCTTCCAAGCAGCTCTCAAGGAAACTCAGTTTTCACGCTCTATGCTTAGTGCCCTTTGTATGGCTAGCACTGAAATGAACCTGGTAGAGCATCCCACACAAACGAATGCTCCACATGCGGGTTTCACATGCCACCAACTCCACATTCACAGGCAAATTCAGCGCCACAGCCATTTTCAGATAGCCCTCAATGCAAAGGCTCTAGACGCAAATATTGGTGTGAGAGCTAATTCAATCAAGGAAACACTGCATGTTGGTGAAGGGCATATGAAGAAGGATCAGCCGAGTGGTTCTTGTGGGAGAACAACTCCATTTGGCTCACTAACTTCACACACCATCAGGCTTCCAAGCAGCTCTCAAGGAAACTCAGTTTTCACGCTCTAATGCTTAGTGCCCTTTGTATGGCTAGCACTGAAATGAACCTGGTAGAGCATCCCACACAAACGAATGCTCCACATGCGGCTTTCACATGCCACCAACTCCACATTCACAGGCAACTTCAGCGCCACAGCCGTTTTCAGATAGCCCTCAATGCAAAGGCTCTAGGCGCAAATATTGGTGTGAGAGCTAATTCAATCAAGGAAACACTGCATGTTGGTGAAGGGCATATTGAAGAAGGATCAGCCGAGTGGTTCTTGTGGGAGAACAACTCCATTTGGCTCACTAACTTCACACACCATCAGGCTTCCAAGCAGCTCTCAAGGAAACTCAGTTTTCACGCTCTATGCTTAGTGCCCTTTGTATGGCTAGCACTGAAATGAACCTGGTAGAGCATCCCACACAAACGAATGCTCCACATGCGGGTTTCACATGCCACCAACTCCACATTCACAGGCAACTTCAGCGCCACAGCCGTTTTCAGATAGCCCTCAATGCAAAGGCTCTAGACGCAAATATTGGTGTGAGAGCTAATTCAATCAAGGAAACACTGCATGTTGGTGAAGGGCATATTGAAGAAGGATCAGCCGAGTGGTTCTTGTGGGAGAACAACTCCATTTGGCTCACTAACTTCACACACCATCAGGCTTCCAAGCAGCTCTCAAGGAAACTCAGTTTTCACACTCTATGCTTAGTGCCCTTTGTATGGCTAGGACTGAAATGAACCTGGTAGAGCATCCCACACAAACGAATGCTCTACATTTGGGTTTCACATGCCAGCAACTCCACATTCACAGGCAACTTCAGCACCACAGCCGTTTTCAGATAGCCCTCAATGCAAAGGCTCTAGACGCAAATATTGGTGTGAGAGCTAATTCAATCAAGGAAACACTGCATGTTGGTGAAGGGCATATTGAAGAAGGATCAGCCGAGTGGTCTTGTGGGAGAACAACTCCATTTTGGCTCACTAACTTCACACACCATCAGGCTTCCAAGCAGCTCTCAAGGAAACTCAGTTTTCACACTCTATGCTTAGTGCCCTTTGTATGGCTAGCACTGAAATGAACCTGGTAGAGGCATCCCACACAAACGAATGCTCCACATGCGGGTTTCACATGCCACCAACTCCACATTCACAGGCAACTTCAGCGCCACAGCCGTTTTCAGATATCCCTCAATGCAAAGGCTCTAGACGCAAATATTGGTGTGAGAGCTAATTCAATCAAGGAAACACTGCATGTTGGTGAAAGGCATATTGAAGAAGTATCAGCCGAGTGGTTCTTGTGGGAGAACAACTCCATTTGGCTCACTAACTTCACACACCATCAGGCTTCCAAGCAGCTCTCAAGGAAACTCAGTTTTGACACTCTATGCTTAGTGCCCTTTGAGTGCATTATCTAGTAATGAACCTGGTAGAGCATCCCACACAAACGAATGCTCCACATGCGGGTTTCACATGCCACCAACTCCACATTCACAGGCAACTTCAGCGCCACAGCCGTTTTCAGATAGCCCTCAATGCAAAGGCTCTAGACGCAAATATTGGTGTGAGAGCTAATTCAATCAAGGAAACACTGCATGTTGGTGAAGGGCATATGGAAGAAGGATCAGCCGAGTGGTTCTTCTGGGAGAACAACTCCATTTGGCTCACTAACTTCACACACCATCAGGCTTCCAAGCAGCCCTCAAGGAAACTCAGTTTTCACACTCTATGCTTAGTGCCCTTTGAGTGCATTATCTAGGAAAGAACCTGGTAGAGCATCCCACACAAACGAATGCTCCACATGCAGGTTTCACATGCCACCAACTCCACATTCACAGGCAACTTCAGCGCCACAGCCGTTTTCAGATAGCCCTCAATGCAAAGGCTCTAGACGCAAATATTGGTGTGAGAGCTAATTCAATCAAGGAAACACTGCATGTTGGTGAAGGGCATATTGAAGAAGGATCAGCCGAGTGGTTCTTGTGGGAGAACAACTCCATTTGGCTCACTAACTTCACACACCATCAGGCTTCCAAGCAGCTCTCAAGGAAACTCAGTTTTCACGCTCTATGCTTAGTGCCCTTTGTATGGCTAGCACTGAAATGAACCTGGTAGAGCATCCCACACAAACGAATGCTCCACATGTGGGTTTCACATGCCACCAACTCCACATTCACAGGCAACTTCAGCGCCACAGCCGTTTTCAGATAGCCCCTCAATGCAAAGGCTCTAGACGCAAATATTGGTGTGAGAGCTAATTCAATCAAGGAAACACTGCATGTTGGTGAAGGGCATATTGAAGAAGGATCAGCCGAGTGGTTCTTGTGGGAGAACAACTCCATTTGCCTCACTAACTTCACACACCATCAGGCTTCCAAGCAGCTCTCAAGGAAACTCAGTTTTCACACTCTATGCTTAGTGCCCTTTGAGTGCATTATCTAGGAATCAACCTGGTAGAGCATCCCACACAAACGAATGCTCCACATGCGGGTTTCACATGCCACCAACTCCACATTCACAGGCAACTTCAGCGCCACAGCCGTTTTCAGATAGCCCTCAATGCAAAGGCTCTAGACGCAAATATTGGTGTGAGAGCTAATTCAATCAAGGAAACACTGCATGTTGGTGAAGGGCATATTGAAGAAGGATCAGCCGAGTGGTTCTTGTGGGAGAACAACTCCATTTGGCTAACTTCACACACCATCAGGCTTCCAAGCAGCTCTCAAGGAAACTCAGTTTTCACGCTCTATGCTTAGTGCCCTTTGTATGGCTAGGACTGAAATGAACCTGGTAGAGCATCCCACACAAACGAATGCTCCACATGCGGGTTTCACATGCCACCAACTCCACATTCACAGGCAACTTCAGCGCCACAGCCGTTTTCAGATAGCCCTCAATGCAAAGGCTCTAGACGCAAATATTGGTGTGAGAGCTAATTCAATCAAGGAAACACTGCATGTTGGTGAAGGGCATATTGAAGAAGGATCAGCCGAGTGGTTCTTGTGGGAGAACAACTCCATTTGGCTCACTAACTTCACACACCATCAGGCTTCCAAACAGCTCTCAAGGAAACTCAGTTTTCACACTCTATGCTTAGTGCCTTTTGAGTGCATTATCTAGGAATGAACCTGGTAGAGCATCCCACACAAACGAATGCTCCACATGCGGGTTTCACATGCCACCAACTCCACATTCACAGGCAACTTCAGCGCCACAGCCGTTTTCAGATAGCCCTCAATGCAAAGGCTCTAGACGCAAATATTGGTGTGAGAGCTAATTCAATCAAGGAAACACTGCATGTTGGTGAAGGGCATATTGAAGAAGGATCAGCCGAGTGGTTCTTGTGGGAGAACAAACTCCATTTGGCTCACTAACTTCACACACCATCAGGCTTCCAAGCAGCTCTCAAGGAAACTCAGTTTTCACGCTCTATGCTTAGTGCCCTTTGTATGGCTAGCACTGAAATGAACCTGGTAGAGCATCCCACACAAACGAATGCTCCACATGCGGCTTTCACATGCCACCAACTCCACATTCACAGGCAACTTCAGCGCCACAGCCGTTTTCAGATAGCCCTCAATGCAAAGGCTCTTGGCGCAAATATTGGTGTGAGAGCTAATTCAATCAAGGAAACACTGCATGTTGGTGAAGGGCATATTGAAGAAGGATCAGCCAAGTGGTTCTTGTGGAGAACAACTCCATTTGGCTCACTAACTTCACACACCATCAGGCTTCCAAGCAGCTCTCAAGGAAACTCAGTTTTCACGCTCTATGCTTAGTGCCCTTTGTATGGCTAGGACTGAAATGAACCTGGTAGAGCATCCCACACAAACGAATGCTCCACATGCGGGTTTCACATGCCACCAACCTCCACATTCACAGGCAAACTTCAGCGCCACAGCCGTTTTCAGATAGCCCTCAATGCAAAGGCTCTAGACGCAAATATTGGTGTGAGAGCTAATTCAATCAAGGAAACACTGCATGTTGGTGAAGGGCATATTGAAGAAGGATCAGCCGAGTGGTTCTTGTGGGAGAACAACTCCATTTGGCTCACTAACTTCACACACCATCAGGCTTCCAAGCAGCTCTCAAGGAAAACTCAGTTTTCACACTCTATGCTTAGTGCCCTTTGTATGGCTAGGACTGAAATGAACCTGGTAGAGCATCCCACACAAACGAATGCTCTACATTTGGGTTTCACATGCCAGCAACTCCACATTCACAGGCAACTTCAGCACCACAGCCGTTTTCAGATAGCCCTCAATGCAAAGGCTCTAGACGCAAATATTGGTGTGAGAGCTAATTCAATCAAGGAAACACTGCATGTTGGTGAAGGGCATATTGAAGAAGGATCAGCCGAGTGGTTCTTGTGGGAGAACAACTCCATTTGGCTCACTAACTTCACACACCATCAGGCTTCCAAGCAGCTCTCAAGGAAACTCAGTTTTCACACTCTATGCTTAGTGCCCTTTGTATGGCTAGCACTGAAATGAACCTGGTAGGAGCATCCCACACAAACGAATGCTCCACATGCGGGTTTCACATGCCACCAACTCCACATTCACAGGCAACTCAGCGCCACAGCCGTTTTCAGATATCCCTCAATGCAAAGGCTCTAGACGCAAATATTGGTGTGAGAGCTAATTCAATCAAGGAAACACTGCATGTTGGTGAAAGGCATATTGAAGAAGTATCAGCCGAGTGGTTCTTGTGGGAGAACAACTCCATTTGGCTCACTAACTTCACACACCATCAGGCTTCCAAGCAGCTCTCAAGGAAACTCAGTTTGACACTCTATGCTTAGTGCCCTTTGAGTGCATTATCTAGTAATGAACCTGGTAGAGCATCCCACACAAACGAATGCTCCACATGCGGGTTTCACATGCCACCAACTCCACATTCACAGGCAACTTCAGCGCCACAGCCGTTTTCAGATAGCCCTCAATGCAAAGGCTCTAGACGCAAATATTGGTGTGAGAGCTAATTCAATCAAGGAAACACTGCATGTTGGTGAAGGGCATATTGAAGAAGGATCAGCCGAGTGGTTCTTGTGGGAGAACAACTCCATTTGGCTCACTAACTTCACACACCATCAGGCTTCCAAGCAGCTCTCAAGGAAACTCAGTTTTCACACTCTATGCTTAGTGCCCTTTGAGTGCATTATCTAGGAATGAACCTGGTAGAGCATCCCACACAAACGAATGCTCCACATGCGGGTTTCACATGCCACCAACTCCACATTCACAGGCAACTTCAGCGCCACAGCCGTTTTCAGATAGCCCTCAATGCAAAGGCTCTAGACGCAAATATTGGTGTGAGAGCTAATTCAATCAAGGAAACACTGCATGTTGGTGAAGGGCATATTGAAGAAGGATCAGCCGAGTGGTTCTTGTGGGAGAACAACTCCATTTGGCTCACTAACTTCACACACCATCAGGCTTCCAAGCAGCTCTCAAGGGAAACTCAGTTTTCACGCTCTATGCTTAGTGCCCTTTGTATGGCTAGCACTGAAATGAACCTGGTAGAGCATCCCACACAAACGAATGCTCCACATGCGGGTTTCACATGCCACCAACTCCACATTCACAGGCAACTTCAGCGCCACAGCCGTTTTCAGATAGCCCTCAATGCAAAGGCTCTAGACGCAAATATTGGTGTGAGAGCTAATTCAATCAAGGAAACACTGCATGTTGGTGAAGGGCATATTGAAGAAGGATCAGCCGAGTGGTTCTTGTGGGAGAACAACTCCATTTGGCTCACTAACTTCACACACCATCAGGCTTCCAAGCAGCCCTCAAGGAAACTCAGTTTTCACACTCTATGCTTAGTGCCCTTTGAGTGCATTATCTAGGAAAGAACCTGGTAGAGCATCCCACACAAACGAATGCTCCACATGCAGGTTTCACATGCCACCAACTCCACATTCACAGGCAACTTCAGCGCCACAGCCGTTTTCAGATAGCCCTCAATGCAAAGGCTCTAGACGCAAATATTGGTGTGAGAGCTAATTCAATCAAGGAAACACTGCATGTTGGTGAAGGGCATATTGAAGAAGGATCAGCCGAGTGGTTCTTGTGGGAGAACAACTCCATTTGGCTCACTAACTTCACACACCATCAGGCTTCCAAGCAGCTCTCAAGGAAACTCAGTTTTCACACTCTATGCTTAGTGCCCTTTGTATGGCTAGGACTGAAATGAACCTGGTAGAGCATCCCACACAAACGAATGCTCCACATGCGGGTTTCACATGCCACCAACTCCACATTCACAGGCAACTTCAGCGCCACAGCCGTTTTCAGATAGCCCTCAATGCAAAGGCTCTAGACGCAAATATTGGTGTGAGAGCTAATTCAATCAAGGAAACACTGCATGTTGGTGAAGGGCATATTGAAGAAGGATCAGCCGAGTGGTTCTTGTGGGAGAACAACTCCATTTGGCTCACTAACTTCACACACCATCAGGCTTCCAAGCAGCTCTCAAGGAAACTCAGTTTTCACACTCTATGCTTAGTGCCCTTTGAGTGCATTATCTAGGAATGAACCTGGTAGAGCATCCCACACAAACGAATGCTCCACATGCGGGTTTCACATGCCACCAACTCCACATTCACAGGCAACTTCAGCGCCACAGCCGTTTTCAGATAGCCCTCAATGCAAAGGCTCTAGACGCAAATATTGGTGTGAGAGCTAATTCAATCAAGGAAACACTGCATGTTGGTGAAGGGCATATTGAAGAAGGATCAGCCGAGTGGTTCTTGTGGGAGAACAACTCCATTTGGCTCACTAACTTCACACACCATCAGGCTTCCAAGCAGCTCTCAAGGAAACTCAGTTTTCACACTCTATGCTTAGTGCCCCTTTGAGTGCATTATCTAGGAATGAACCTGGTAGAGCATCCCACGCAAACGAATGCTCCACATGCGGGTTTCACATGCCACCAACTCCACATTCACAGGCAACTTCAGCGCTACAGCCGTTTTCAGATAGCCCTCAATGCAAAGGCTCTAGACGCAAATATTGGTGTGAGAGCTAATTCAATCAAGGAAACACTGCATGTTGGTGAAGGGCATATTGAAGAAGGATCAGCCGAGTGGTTCTTGTGGGAGAACAACTCCATTTGGCTCACTAACTTCACACACCATCAGGCTTCCAAGTAGCTCTCAAGGAAACTCAGTTTTCACACTCTATGCTTAGTGCTCTTTGTATGGCTAGGACTGAAATGAACCTGGTAGAGCATCCCACACAAACGAATGCTCCACATGCGGGTTTCACATGCCACCAACTCCACATTCACAGCAACTTCAGCGCCACAGCCGTTTTCAGATAGCCCTCAATGCAAAGGCTCTAGACGCAAATATTGTTGTTTGAGCTAATTCAATCAAGGAAACACTGCATGTTGGTGAAGGGCATATTGAAGAAGGATCAGCCGAGTGGTTCTTGTGGGAGAACAACTCCATTTGGCTCACTAACTTCACACACCATCAGGCTTCCAAGCAGCTCTCAAGGAAACTCAGTTTTCACACTCTATGCTTAGTGCCCTTTGAGTGCATTATCTAGGAATGAACCTGGTAGAGCATCCCACACAAACCGAATGCTCCACATGCGGTTTTCACATGCCACCAACTCCACATTCACAGGCAACTTCAGCGCCACAGCCGTTTTCAGATAGCCCCCAATGCAAAGGCTCTAGACGCAAATATTGGTGTGAGAGCTAATTCAATCAAGGAAACACTGCATGTTGGTGAAGGGCATATTGAAGAAGGATCAGCCGAGTGGTTCTTGTGGGAGAACAACTCCATTTGGCTCACTAACTTCACACACCATCAGGCTTCCAAGCAGCTCTCAAGGATGCTCAGTTTTCACACTCTATGCTTAGTGCCCTTTGAGTGCATTATCTAGGAAAGAACCTGGTAGAGCATCCCACACAAACGAATGCTCCCACATGCGGGTTTCACATGCCACCAACTCCACATTCACAGGCAACTTCAGCGCCACAGCCGTTTTCAGATAGCCCTCAATGCAAAGGCTCTAGACGCAAATATTGGTTTGAGAGCTAATTCAATCAAGGAAACACTGCATGTTGGTCAAGGGCATATTGAAGAAGGATCAGCCGAGTGGTTCTTGTGGGAGAACAACTCCATTTGGCTCACTAATTTCACACACCATCAGGCTTCCAAGCAGCTCTCAAGGAAACTCAGTTTTCACACTCTATGCTTAGTGCCCTTTGAGTGCATTATCTAGGAATGAACCTGGTAGAGCATCCCACACAAACGAATGCTCCACATGCGGGTTTCACATGCCACCAACTCCACATTCACAGGCAACTTCAGCGCCACAGCCGTTTTCAGATAGCCCTCAATGCAAAGGCTCTAGACGCAAATATTGGTGTGAGAGCTAATTCAATCAAGGAAACACTGCATGTTGGTGAAGGGGCATATTGAAGAAGGATCAGCCGAGTGGTTCTTGTGGCAGAACAACTCCATTTGGCTCACTAACTTCACACACCATCAGGCTTCCAAGCAGCTCTCAAGGAAACTCAGTTTTCACACTCTATGCTTAGTGCCCTTTGTATGGCTAGCACTGAAATGAACCTGGTAGAGCATCCCACACAAACGAATGCTCCACATGCGGTTTTCACATGCCACCAACTCCACATTCACAGGCAACTTCAGCGCCACAGCCGTTTTCAGATAGCCCCTCAATGCAAAGGCTCTAGACGCAAATATTGGTGTGAGAGCTAATTCAATCAAGGAAACACTGCATGTTGGTGAAGGGCATATTGAAGAAGGATCAGCCGAGTGGTTCTTGTGGGAGAACAACTCCATTTGGCTCACTAACTTCACACACCATCAGGCTTCCAAGCAGCTCTCAAGGAAACTCAGTTTTCACACTCTATGCTTAGTGCCCTTTGAGTGCATTATCTAGGAATGAACCTGGTAGAGCATCCCACACAAACGAATGCTCCACATGCGGGTTTCACATGCCACCAACTCCACATTCACAGGCAACTTCAGCGCCACAGCCGTTTTCAGATAGCCCTCAATGCAAAGGCTCTAGACGCAAATATTGGTGTGAGAGCTAATTCAATCAAGGAAACACTGCATGTTGGTGAAGGGCATATTGAAGAAGGATCAGCCGAGTGGTTCTTCTGGGAGAACAACTCCATTTGGCTCACTAACTTCACACACCATCAGGCTTCCAAGCAGCTCTCAAGGAAACTCAGTTTTCCACACTCTATGCTTAGTGCCCTTTGAGTGCATTATCTAGGAATGAACCTGGTAGAGCATCCCACACAAACGAATGCTCCACATGCGGCTTTCACATGCCAGCAATTCCACATTCACAGGCAACTTCAGCACCACAGCCGTTTTCAGATAGCCCTCAATGCAAAGGCTCTAGACGCAAGTATTGGTGTGAGAGCTAATTCAATCAAGGAAACACTGCATGTTGGTGAAGGGCATATTGAAGAAGGATCAGCCGAGTGGTTCTTGTGGGAGAACAACTCCATTTGGCTCACTAACTTCACACAACCATCAGGCTTCCAAGCAGCTCTCAAGGAAACTCAGTTTTCACACTCTATGCTTAGTGCCCTTTGTGTGCCTAGGACTGAAATGAAGCTTGGTCAGCATCACACACAAACGAATGCTCCACATGCGGGTTTCACATGCCACCAACTCCACATTCACAGGCAACTTCAGCGCCACAGCCGTTTTCAGATAGCCCTCAATGCAAAGGCTCTAGACGCAAATATTGGTGTGAGAGCTAATTCAATCAAGGAAACACTGCATGTTGGTGAAGGGCATATTGAAGAAGGATCAGCCGAGTGGTTCTTGTGGGAGAACAACTCCATTTGGCTCACTAACTTCACACACCATCAGGCTTCCAAGCAGCTCTCAAGGAAACTCAGTTTTCACACTCTATGCTTAGTGCCCTTTGAGTGCATTATCTAGGAATGAACCTGGTAGAGCATCCCACACAAACGAATGCTCCACATGCGGGTTTCACATGCCAGCAACTCCACATTCACAGGCAACTTCAGCGCCACAGCCGTTTTCAGATAGCCCTCAATGCAAAGGCTCTAGACGCAAATATTGGTGTGAGAGCTAATTCAATCAAGGAAACACTGCATGTTGGTGAAGGGCATATTGAAGAAGGATCAGCCGAGTGGTTCTTGTGGGAGAACACACTCCATTTGGCTCACTAACTTCACACACCATCAGGCTTCCAAGCAGCTCTCAAGGAAACTCAGTTTTCACACTCTATGCTTAGTGCCTTTTGAGTGCATTATCTAGGAATGAACCTGGTAGAGCATCCCACACAAACGAATGCTCCACATGCGGGTTTCACATGCCACCAACTCCACATTCACAGGCAACTTCAGCGCCACAGCCGTTTTCAGATAGCCCTCAATGCAAAGGCTCTAGACGCAAATATTGTTGTTTGAGCTAATTCAATCAAGGAAACACTGCATGTTGGTGAAGGGCATATTGAAGAAGGATCAGCCGAGTGGTTCTTGTGGGAGAACAACTCCATTTGGCTCACTAACTTCACACACCATCAGGCTTCCAAGCAGCTCTCAAGGAAACTCAGTTTTCACGCTCTATGCTTAGTGCCCTTTGAGTGCATTATCATAGGAATGAACCTGGTAGAGCATCCCACACAAACGAATGCTCCACATGCGGTTTTCACATGCCACCAACTCCACATTCACAGGCAACTTCAGCGCCACAGCCGTTTTCAGATAGCCCCCAATGCAAAGGCTCTAGACGCAAATATTGGTGTGAGAGCTAATTCAATCAAGGAAACACTGCATGTTGGTGAAGGGCATATTGAAGAAGGATCAGCCGAGTGGTTCTTGTGGGAGAACAACTCCATTTGGCTCACTAACTTCACACACCATCAGGCTTCCAAGCAGCTCTCAAGGATGCTCAGTTTTCACACTCTATGCTTAGTGCCCTTTGAGTGCATTATCTAGGAAAGAACCTGGTAGAGCATCCCACACAAACGAATGCTCCACATGCGGGTTTCACATGCCACCAACTCCACATTCACAGGCAACTTCAGCGCCACAGCCGTTTTCAGATAGCCCTCAATGCAAAGGCTCTAGACGCAAATATTGGTTTGAGAGCTAATTCAATCAAGGAAACACTGCATGTTGGTCAAGGGCATATTGAAGAAGGATCAGCCGAGTGGTTCTTGTGGGAGAACAACTCCATTTGGCTCACTAATTTCACACACCATCAGGCTTCCAAGCAGCTCTCAAGGAAACTCAGTTTTCACACTCTATGCTTAGTGCCCTTTGAGTGCATTATCTAGGAATGAACCTGGTAGAGCATCCCACACAAACGAATGCTCCACATGCGGGTTTCACATGCCACCAACTCCACATTCACAGGCAACTTCAGCGCCACAGCCGTTTTCAGATAGCCCTCAATGCAAAGGCTCTAGACGCAAATATTGGTGTGAGAGCTAATTCAATCAAGGAAACACTGCATGTTGGTGAAGGGCATATTGAAGAAGGATCAGCCGAGTGGTTCTTGTGGCAGAACAACTCCATTTGGCTCACTAACTTCACACACCATCAGGCTTCCAAGCAGCTCTCAAGGAAACTCAGTTTTCACACTCTATGCTTAGTGCCCTTTGTATGGCTAGCACTGAAATGAACCTGGTAGAGCATCCCACACAAACGAATGCTCCACATGCGGTTTTCACATGCCACCAACTCCACATTCACAGGCAACTTCAGCGCCACAGCCGTTTTCAGATAGCCCTCAATGCAAAGGCTCTAGACGCAAATATTGGTGTGAGAGCTAATTCAATCAAGGAAACACTGCATGTTGGTGAAGGGCATATTGAAGAGGATCAGCCGAGTGGTTCTTGTGGGAGAACAACTCCATTTGGCTCACTAACTTCACACACCATCAGGCTTCCAAGCAGCTCTCAAGGAAACTCAGTTTTCACGCTCTATGCTTAGTGCCCTTTGAGTGCATTATCTAGGAATGAACCTGGTAGAGCATCCCACACAAACGAATGCTCCACATGCGGGTTTCACATGCCACCAACTCCACATTCACAGGCAACTTCAGCGCCACAGCCGTTTTCAGATAGCCCTCAATGCAAAGGCTCTAGACGCAAATATTGGTGTGAGCTAATTCAATCAAGGAAACACTGCATGTTGGTGAAGGGCATATTGAAGAAGGATCAGCCGAGTGGTTCTTCTGGGAGAACAACTCCATTTGGCTCACTAACTTCACACACCATCAGGCTTCCAAGCAGCTCTCAAGGAAACTCAGTTTTCACACTCTATGCTTAGTGCCCCTTTGAGTGCATTATCTAGGAATGAACCTGGTAGAGCATCCCACACAAAACGAATGCTCCACATGCGGCTTTCACATGCCAGCAATTCCACATTCACAGGCAACTTCAGCACCACAGCCGTTTTCAGATAGCCCTCAATGCAAAGGCTCTAGACGCAAGTATTGGTGTGAGAGCTAATTCAATCAAGGAAACACTGCATGTTGGTGAAGGGCATATTGAAGAAGGATCAGCCGAGTGGTTCTTGTGGGAGAACAACTCCATTTGGCTCACTAACTTCACACACCATCAGGCTTCCAAGCAGCTCTCAAGGAAACTCAGTTTTCACACTCTATGCTTAGTGCCCTTTGTGTGCCTAGGACTGAAATGAAGCTTGGTCAGCATCACACACAAACGAATGCTCCACATGCGGGTTTCACATGCCACCAACTCCACATTCACAGGCAACTTCAGCGCCACAGCCGTTTTCAGATAGCCCTCAATGCAAAGGCTCTAGACGCAAATATTGGTGTGAGAGCTAATTCAATCAAGGAAACACTGCATGTTGGTGAAGGGCATATTGAAGAAGGATCAGCCGAGTGGTTCTTGTGGGAGAACAACTCCATTTGGCTCACTAACTTCACACACCATCAGGCTTCCAAGCAGCTCTCAAGGAAACTCAGTTTTCACACTCTATGCTTATGTGCCCTTTGAGTGCATTATCTAGGAATGAACCTGGTAGAGCATCCCACACAAACGAATGCTCCACATGCGGGTTTCACATGCCAGCAACTCCACATTCACAGGCAACTTCAGCGCCACAGCCGTTTTCAGATAGCCCTCAATGCAAAGGCTCTAGACGCAAATATTGGTGTGAGAGCTAATTCAATCAAGGAAACACCTGCATGTTGGTGAAGGGCATATTGAAGAAGGATCAGCCGAGTGGTTCTTGTGGGAGAACAACTCCATTTGGCTCACTAACTTCACACACCATCAGGCTTCCAAGCAGCTCTCAAGGAAACTCAGTTTTCACACTCTATGCTTAGTGCCTTTTGAGTGCATTATCTAGGAATGAACCTGGTAGAGCATCCCACACAAACGAATGCTCCACATGCGGGTTTCACATGCCACCAACTCCAACATTCACAGGCAACTTCAGCGCCACAGCCGTTTTCAGATAGCCCCTCAATGCAAAGGCTCTAGACCCAAATATTGGTGTGAGAGCTAATTCAATCAAGGAAACACTGCATGTTGGTGAAGGGCATATTGAAGAAGGATCAGCCGAGTGGTTCTTGTGGGAGAACAACTCCATTTGGCTCACTAACTTCACACACCATCAGGCTTCCAAGCAGCTCTCAAGGAAACTCAGTTTTCACACTCTATGCTTAGTGCCCTTTGAGTGCATTATCTAGGAATGAACCTGGTAGAGCATCCCACACAAACGAATGCTCCACATGCGGGTTTCACATGCCAGCAATCCACATTCACAGGCAACTTCAGCACCACAGCCGTTTTCAGATAGCCCTCAATGCAAAGGCTCTAGAACGCAAATATTGGTGTGAGAGCTAATTCAATCAAGGAAACACTGCATGTTGGTCAAGGGCATATTGAAGAAGGATCAGACGAGTGGTTCTTGTGGGAGAACAACTCCATTTGGCTCACTAACTTCACACACCATCAGGCTTCAAGCAGCTCTCAAGGAAACTCAGTTTTCACACTCTATGGCTTAGTGCCCTTTGTATGGCTAGGACTGAAATGAACCTGGTAGAGCATCCCACAGAAACGAATGCTCCACATGCGGGTTTCACATGCCACACCAACTCCACATTCACAGGCAACTTCAGCGCCACAGCCGTTTTCAGATAGCCCTCAATGCAAAGGCTCTAGACGCAAATATTGGTGTGAGAGCTAATTCAATCAAGGAAACACTGCATGTTGGTGAAGGGCATATTGAAGAAGGATCAGCCGAGTGGTTCTTGTGGGAGAACAACTCCATTTGGGCTCACTAACTTCACACACCATCAGGCTTTCAAGCAGCTCTCAAGGAAACTCAGTTTTCACACTCTATGCTTAGTGCCCTTTGAGTGCATTATCTAGGAATGAACCTGGTAGAGCATCCCACACAAACGAATGCTCCTCATGCGGGTTTCACATGCCACCAACTCCCACATTCACAGGCAACTTCAGCGCCACAGCCGTTTTCAGATAGCCCTCAATGCAAAGGCTCTAGACGCAAATATTGGTGTGAGAGCTAATTCAATCAAGGAAACACTGCATGTTGGTGAAGGGCATATTGAAGAAGGATCAGCCGAGTGGTTCTTGTGGGAGAACAACTCCATTTGGCTCACTAACTTCACACACCATCAGGCTTCCAAGCAGCTCTCAAGGAAACTCAGTTTTCACGCTCTATGCTTAGTGTCCTTTGTATGGGCTAGCACTGAAATGAACCTGGTAGAGCATCCCACACAAACGAATGCTCCACATGCGGGTTTCACATGCCACCAACTCCACATTCACAGGCAACTTCAGCGCCACAGCCCTTTTTAGATAGCCCTCAATGCAAAGGCTCTAGACGCAAATATTGGTGTGAGAGCTAATTCAATCAAGGAAACACTGCATGTTGGTGAAGGGCATATTGAAGAAGGATCAGCCGAGTGGTTCTTCTGGGAGAACAACTCCATTTGGCTCACTAACTTCACACACCATCAGGCTTCCAAGCAGCTCTCAAAGGAAACTCAGTTTTCACACTCTATGCTTAGTGCCCTTTGAGTGCATTATCTAGGAATGAACCTGGTAGAGCATCCCACACAAACGAATGCTCCACATGCGGGTTTCACATGCCACCAACTCCACATTCACAGGCAACTTCAGCGCCACAGCCGTTTTCAGATAGCCCTCAATGCAAAGGCTCTAGACGCAAATATTGGTGTGAGAGCTAATTCAATCAAGGAAACACTGCATGTTGGTGAAGGGCATATTGAAGAAGGATCAGCCGAGTGGTTCTTGTGGGAGAACAACTCCATTTGGCTCACTAACTTCACACACCATCAGGCTTCCAAGCAGCTCTCAAGGAAACTCAGTTTTCACGCTCTATGCTTAGTGCCCTTTGTATGGCTAGGACTGAAATGAACCTGGTAGAGCATCCCACACAAACGAATGCTCCACATGCGGGTTTCACATGCCACCAACTCCACATTCACAGGCAACTTCAGCGCCACAGCCGTTTTCAGATAGCCCTCAATGCAAAGGCTCTAGACGCAAATATTGGTGTGAGAGCTAATTCAATCAAGGAAACACTGCATGTTGGTGAAGGGCATATTGAAGAAGGATCAGCCGAGTGGTTCTTGTGGTAGAACAACTCCATTTGGCTCACTAACTTCACACACCATCAGGCTTCCAAGCAGCTCTCAAGGAAACTCAGTTTTCACACTCTATGCTTTGTGCCCTTTGAGTGCATTATCTAGGAATGAACCTGGTAGAGCATCCCACACAAACGAATGCTCCACATGCGGGTTTCACATGCCACCAAATCCACATTCACAGGCACTTCAGCGCCACAGCCGTTTTCAGATAGCCCTCAATGCAAAGGCTCTAGACGCAAATATTGGTGTGAGAGCTAATTCAATCAAGGAAACACTGCATGTTGGTGAAGGGCATATTGAAGAAGGATCAGCCGAGTGGTTCTTGTGGGAGAACAACTCCATTTGTCTCACTAACTTCACACACCATCAGGCTTCCAAGCAGCTCTCAAGGAAACTCAGTTTTCACACTCTATGCTTAGTGCCCTTTGAGTGCATTATCTAGGAATGAACCTGGTAGAGCATCCCACACAAACGAATGCTCCACATGCGGGTTTCACATGCCAGCAATCCCACATTCACAGGCAACTTCAGCACCACAGCCGTTTTCAGATAGCCCCTCAATGCAAAGGCTCTAGACGCAAATATTGGTGTGAGAGCTAATTCAATCAAGGAAACACTGCATGTTGGTCAAGGGCATATTGAAGAAGGATCAGCCGAGTGGTTCTTGTGGGAGAACAACTCCATTTGGCTCACTAACTTCACCACACCATCAGGCTTCCAAGCAGCTCTCAAGGAAACTCAGTTTTCACACTCTATGCTTAGTGCCCTTTGTATGGCTAGGACTGAAATGAACCTGGTAGAGCATCCCACAGAAACGAATGCTCCACATGCGGGTTTCACATGCCACCAACTCCACATTCACAGGCAACTTCAGCGCCACAGCCGTTTTCAGATAGCCCTCAATGCAAAGGCTCTAGACGCAAATATTGGTGTGAGAGCTAATTCAATCAAGGAAACACTGCCATGTTGGTGAAGGGCATATTGAAGAAGGATCAGCCGAGTGGTTCTTGTGGGAGAACAACTCCATTTGGCTCACTAACTTCACACACCATCAGGCTTCCAAGCAGCTCTCAAGGAAACTCAGTTTTCACACTCTATGCTTAGTGCCCTTTGAGTGCATTATCTAGGAATGAACCTGGTAGAGCATCCCACACAAACGAATGCTCCACATGCGGGTTTCACATGCCACCAACTCCACATTCACAGGCAACTTCAGCGCCACAGCCGTTTTCAGATATCCCTCAATGCAAAGACTCTAGACCCAAATATTGGTGTGAGAGCTAATTCAATCAAGGAAACACTGCCTGTTGGTGAAGGGCATATTGAAGAAGGATCAGCCGAGTGGTTCTTGTGGGAGAACAACTCCATTTGTCTCACTAACTTCACACACCATCAGGCTTCCAAACAGCTCTCAAGGAAACTCAGTTTTCACACTCTATGCTTAGTGCCCTTTGAGTGCATTATCTAGGAATGAACCTGGTAGAGCATCCCACACAAACGAATGCTCCACATGCGGGTTTCACATGCCACCAACTCCACATTCACAGGCAACTTCAGCGCCACAGCCGTTTTCAGATAGCCCTCAATGCAAAGGCTCTAGACGCAAATATTGGTGTGAGAGCTAATTCAATCAAGGAAACACTGCATGTTGGTGAAGGGCATATTGAAGAAGGATCAGCCGAGTGGTTCTTGTGGGAGAACAACTCCATTTGGCTCACTAACTTCACACACCATCAGGCTTTCAAGCAGCTCTCAAGGAAACTCAGTTTTCACACTCTATGCTTAGTGCCCTTTGAGTGCATTATCTAGGAATGAACCTGGTAGAGCATCCCACACAAACGAATGCTCCTCATGCGGGTTTCACATGCCAGCAATCCCCACATTCACAGGCAACTTCAGCGCCACAGCCGTTTTCAGATAGCCCTCAATGCAAAGGCTCTAGACGCAAATATTGGTGTGAGAGCTAATTCAATCAAGGAAACACTGCATGTTGGTGAAGGGCATATTGAAGAAGGATCAGCCGAGTGGTTCTTGTGGGAGAACAACTCCATTTGGCTCACTAACTTCACACACCATCAGGCTTCCAAGCAGCTCTCAAGGAAACTCAGTTTTCACGCTCTATGCTTAGTGCCCTTTGTATGGCTAGCACTGAAATGAACCTGGTAGAGCATCCCACACAAACGAATGCTCCACATGCGGGTTTCACATGCCACCAACTCCACATTCACAGGCAACTTCAGCGCCACAGCCCTTTTTAGATAGCCCTCAATGCAAAGGCTCTAGACGCAAATATTGGTGTGAGAGCTAATTCAATCAAGGAAACACTGCATGTTGGTGAAGGGCATATTGAAGAAGGATCAGCCGAGTGGTTCTTGTGGGAGAACAACTCCATTTGGCTCACTAACTTCACACACCATCAGGCTTCCAAGCAGCTCTCAAGGAAACTCAGTTTTCACACTCTATGCTTAGTGCCCTTTGAGTGCATTATCTAGGAATGAACCTGGTAGAGCATCCCACACAAACGAATGCTCCACATGCGGGTTTCACATGCCAGCAACTCCACATTCACAGGCAACTTCAGCGCCACAGCCGTTTTCAGATAGCCCTCAATGCCAAAGGCTCTAGACGCAAATATTGGTGTGAGAGCTAATTCAATCAAGGAAACACTGCATGTTGGTGAAGGGCATATTGAAGAAGGATCAGCCGAGTGGTTCTTGTGGGAGAACAACTCCATTTGGCTCACTAACTTCACACACCATCAGGCTTCCAAGCAGCTCTCAAGGAAAACTCAGTTTTCACGCTCTATGCTTAGTGCCCTTTGTATGGCTAGGACTGAAATGAACCTGGTAGAGCATCCCACACAAACGAATGCTCCACATGCGGGTTTCACATGCCACCAACTCCACATTCACAGGCAACTTCAGCGCCACAGCCGTTTTCAGATAGCCCTCAATGCAAAGGCTCTAGACGCAAATATTGGTGTGAGAGCTAATTCAATCAAGGAAACACTGCATGTTGGTGAAGGGCATATTGAAGAAGGATCAGCCGAGTGGTTCTTGTGGTAGAACAACTCCATTTGGCTCACTAACTTCACACACCATCAGGCTTCCAAGCAGCTCTCAAGGAAACTCAGTTTTCACACTCTATGCTTAGTGCCCTTTGAGTGCATTATCTAGGAATGAACCTGGTAGAGCATCCCACACAAACGAATGCTCCACATGCGGGTTTCACATGCCACCAACTCCACATTCACAGGCAACTTCAGCGCCACAGCCGTTTTCAGATAGCCCTCAATGCAAAGGCTCTAGACGCAAATATTGGTGTGAGAGCTAATTCAATCAAGGAAACACTGCATGTTGGTGAAGGGCATATTGAAGAAGGATCAGCCGAGTGGTTCTTGTGGGAGAACAACTCCATTTGTCTCACTAACTTCACACACCATCAGGCTTCCAAGCAGCTCTCAAGGAAACTCAGTTTTCACACTCTATGCTTAGTGCCCTTTGAGTGCATTATCTAGGAATGAACCTGGTAGAGCATCCCACACAAACGAATGCTCCACATGCGGGTTTCACATGCCAGCAATCCCACATTCACAGGCAACTTCAGCACCACAGCCGTTTTCAGATAGCCCTCAATGCAAAGGCTCTAGACGCAAATATTGGTGTGAGAGCTAATTCAATCAAGGAAACACTGCATGTTGGTGAAGGGCATATTGAAGAAGGATCAGCCGAGTGGTTCTTGTGGGAGAACAACTCCATTTGGCTCACTAACTTCACACACCATCAGGCTTCCAAGCAGCTCTCAAGGAAACTCAGTTTTCACACTCTATGCTTAGTGCCCTTTGTATGGCTAGGACTGAAATGAACCTGGTAGAGCATCCCACAGAAACGAATGCTCCACATGCGGGTTTCACATGCCACCAACTCCACATTCACAGGCAACTTCAGCGCCACAGCCGTTTTCAGATAGCCCTCAATGCAAAGGCTCTAGACGCAAATATTGGTGTGAGAGCTAATTCAATCAAGGAAACACTGCCTGTTGGTGAAGGGCATATTGAAGAAGGATCAGCCGAGTGGTTCTTGTGGGAGAACAACTCCATTTGTCTCACTAACTTCACACACCATCAGGCTTCCAAACAGCTCTCAAGGAAACTCAGTTTTCACACTCTATGCTTAGTGCCCTTTGAGTGCATTATCTAGGAATGAACCTGGTAGAGCATCCCACACAAACGAATGCTCCACATGCGGGTTTCACATGCCACCAACTCCACATTCACAGGCAACTTCAGCGCCACAGCCGTTTTCAGATAGCCCTCAATGCAAAGGCTCTAGACGCAAATATTGGTGTGAGAGCTAATTCAATCAAGGAAACACTGCATGTTGGTGAAGGGCATATTGAAGAAGGATCAGCCGAGTGGTTTTTGTGGGAGAACAACTCCATTTGGCTCACTAACTTCACACACCATCAGGCTTTCAAGCAGCTCTCAAGGAAACTCAGTTTTCACACTCTATGCTTAGTGCCCTTTGAGTGCATTATCTAGGAATGAACCTGGTAGAGCATCCCACACAAACGAATGCTCCTCATGCGGGTTTCACATGCCACCAACTCCACATTCACAGGCAACTTCAGCGCCACAGCCGTTTTCAGATAGCCCTCAATGCAAAGGCTCTAGACGCAAATATTGGTGTGAGAGCTAATTCAATCAAGGAAACACTGCATGTTGGTGAAGGGCATATTGAAGAAGGATCAGCCGAGTGGTTCTTGTGGGAGAACAACTCCATTTGGCTCACTAACTTCACACACCATCAGGCTTCCAAGCAGCTCTCAAGGAAACTCAGTTTTCACGCTCTATGCTTAGTGCCCTTTGTATGGCTAGCACTGAAATGAACCTGGTAGAGCATCCCACACAAACGAATGCTCCACATGCGGGTTTCACATGCCACCAACTCCACATTCACAGGCAACTTCAGCGCCACAGCCCTTTTTAGATAGCCCTCAATGCAAAGGCTCTAGACGCAAATATTGGTGTGAGAGCTAATTCAATCAAGGAAACACTGCATGTTGGTGAAGGGCATATTGAAGAAGGATCAGCCGAGTGGTTCTTGTGGGAGAACAACTCCATTTGGCTCACTAACTTCACACACCATCAGGCTTCCAAGCAGCTCTCAAGGAAACTCAGTTTTCACACTCTATGCTTAGTGTCCTTTGAGTGCATTATCTAGGAATGAACCTGGTAGAGCATCCCACACAAACGAATGCTCCACATGCGGGTTTCACATGCCAGCAACTCCACATTCACAGGCAACTTCAGCGCCACAGCCGTTTTCAGATAGCCCTCAATGCAAAGGCTCTAGACGCAAATATTGGTGTGAGAGCTAATTCAATCAAGGAAACACTGCATGTTGGTGAAGGGCATATTGAAGAAGGATCAGCCGAGTGGTTCTTGTGGGAGAACAACTCCATTTGGCTCACTAACTTCACACACCATCAGGCTTCCAAGCAGCTCTCAAGGAAACTCAGTTTTCACGCTCTATGCTTAGTGCCCTTTGTATGGCTAGCACTGAAATGAACCTGGTAGAGCATCCCACACAAACGAATGCTCCACATGCGGGTTTCACATGCCACCAACTCCACATTCACAGGCAACTTCAGCGCCACAGCCGTTTTCAGATAGCCCTCAATGCAAAGGCTCTAGACGCAAATATTGGTGTGAGAGCTAATTCAATCAAGGAAACACTGCATGTTGGTGAAGGGCATATTGAAGAAGGATCAGCCGAGTGGTTCTTGTGGTAGAACAACTCCATTTGGCTCACTAACTTCACACACCATCAGGCTTCCAAGCAGCTCTCAAGGAAACTCAGTTTTCACACGCTATGCTTAGTGCCCTTTGAGTGCATTATCTAGGAATGAACCTGGTAGAGCATCCCACACAAACGAATGCTCCACATGCGGGTTTCACATGCCACCAACTCCACATTCACAGGCAACTTCAGCGCCACAGCCGTTTTCAGATAGCCCTCAATGCAAAGGCTCTAGATGCAAATATTGGTGTGAGAGCTAATTCAATCAAGGAAACACTGCATGTTGGTGAAGGGCATATTGAAGAAGGATCAGCCGAGTGGTTCTTGTGGGAGAACAACTCCATTTGTCTCACTAACTTCACACACCATCAGGCTTCCAAACAGCTCTCAAGGAAACTCAGTTTTCACACTCTATGCTTAGTGCCCTTTGAGTGCATTATCTAGGAATGAACCTGGTAGAGCATCCCACACAAACGAATGCTCCACATGCGGGTTTCACATGCCACCAACTCCACATTCACAGGCAACTTCAGCGCCACAGCCGTTTTCAGATAGCCCTCAATGCAAAGGCTGTAGACGCAAATATTGGTGTGAGAGCTAATTCAATCAAGGAAACACTGCATGTTGGTGAAGGGCATATTGAAGAAGGATCAGCCGAGTGGTTCTTGTGGGAGAACAACTCCATTTGGCTAACTTCACACACCATCAGGCTTCCAAGCAGCTCTCAAGGAAACTCAGTTTTCACGCTCTATGCTTAGTGCCCTTTGTATGGCTAGGACTGAAATGAACCTGGTAGAGCATCCCACACAAACGAATGCTCCACATGCGGGTTTCACATGCCACCAACTCCACATTCACAGGCAACTTCAGCGCCACAGCCGTTTTCAGATAGCCCTCAATGCAAAGGCTCTAGACGCAAATATTGGTGTGAGAGCTAATTCAATCAAGGAAACACTGCATGTTGGTGAAGGGCATATTGAAGAAGGATCAGCCGAGTGGTTCTTGTGGGAGAACAACTCCATTTGGCTCACTAACTTCACACACCATCAGGCTTCCAAACAGCTCTCAAGGAAACTCAGTTTTCACACTCTATGCTTAGTGCCCTTTTGAGTGCATTATCTAGGAATGAACCTGGTAGAGCATCCCACACAAACGAATGCTCCACATGCGGGTTTCACATGCCACCAACTCCACATTCACAGGCAACTTCAGCGCCACAGCCGTTTTCAGATAGCCCTCAATGCAAAGGCTCTAGACGCAAATATTGGTGTGAGAGCTAATTCAATCAAGGAAACACTGCATGTTGGTGAAGGGCATATTGAAGAAGGATCAGCCGAGTGGTTCTTGTGGGAGAACAACTCCATTTGGCTCACTAACTTCACACACCATCAGGCTTCCAAGCAGCTCTCAAGGAAACTCAGTTATCACACTCTATGCTTAGTGCCCTTTGTATGGCTAGCACTGAAATGAACCTGGTAGAGCATCCCACACAAACGAATGCTCCACATGCGGCTTTCACATGCCACCAACTCCACATTCACAGGCAACTTCAGCGCCACAGCCGTTTTCAGATAGCCCTCAATGCAAAGGCTCTAGACGCAAATATTGGTGTGAGAGCTAATTCAATCAAGGAAACACTGCATGTTGGTGAAGGGCATATTGAAGAAGGATCAGCCGAGTGGTTCTTGTGGGAGAACAACTCCATTTGGCTCACTAACTTCACACACCATCAGGCTTCCAAGCAGCTCTCAAGGAAACTCAGTTTTCACGCTCTATGCTTAGTGCCCTTTGTATGGCTAGGACTGAAATGAACCTGGTAGAGCATCCCACACAAACGAATGCTCCACATGCGGGTTTCACATGCCACCAACTCCACATTCACAGGCAACTTCAGCGCCACAGCCGTTTTCAGATAGCCCTCAATGCAAAGGCTCTAGACGCAAATATTGGTGTGAGAGCTAATTCAATCAAGGAAACACTGCATGTTGGTGAAGGGCATATTGAAGAAGGATCAGCCGAGTGGTTCTTGTGGGAGAACAACTCCATTTGGCTCACTAACTTCACACACCATCAGGCTTCCAAGCAGCTCTCAAGGAAACTCAGTTTTCACACTCTATGCTTAGTGCCCTTTGTATGGCTAGGACTGAAATGAACCTGGTAGAGCATCCCACACAAACGAATGCTCTACATTTGGGTTTCACATGCCAGCAACTCCACATTCACAGGCAACTTCAGCACCACAGCCGTTTTCAGATAGCCCTCAATGCAAAGGCTCTAGACGCAAATATTGGTGTGAGAGCTAATTCAATCAAGGAAACACTGCATGTTGGTGAAGGGCATATTGAAGAAGGATCAGCTGAGTGGTTCTTGTGGGAGAACAACTCCATTTGGCTCACTAACTTCACACACCATCAGGCTTCCAAGCAGCTCTCAAGGAAACTCAGTTTTCACGCTCTATGCTTAGTGCCCTTTGTATGGCTAGCACTGAAATGAACCTGGTAGAGCATCCCACACAAACGAATGCTCCACATGCGGGTTTCACATGCCACCAACTCCACATTCACAGGCAACTTCAGCGCCACAGCCGTTTTCAGATAGCCCTCAATGCAAAGGCTCTAGACGCAAATATTGGTGTGAGAGCTAATTCAATCAAGGAAACACTGCATGTTGGTGAAGGGCATATGGAAGAAGGATCAGCCGAGTGGTTCTTCTGGGAGAACAACTCCATTTGGCTCACTAACTTCACACACCATCAGGCTTCCAAGCAGCCCTCAAGGAAACTCAGTTTTCACACTCTATGCTTAGTGCCCTTTGAGTGCATTATCTAGGAAAGAACCTGGTAGAGCATCCCACACAAACGAATGCTCCACATGCAGGTTTCACATGCCACCAACTCCACATTCACAGGCAACTTCAGCGCCACAGCCGTTTTCAGATAGCCCTCAATGCAAAGGCTGTAGACGCAAATATTGGTGTGAGAGCTAATTCAATCAAGGAAACACTGCATGTTGGTGAAGGGCATATTGAAGAAGGATCAGCCGAGTGGTTCTTGTGGGAGAACAACTCCATTTGGCTCACTAACTTCACACACCATCAGGCTTCCAAGCAGCTCTCAAGGAAACTCAGTTTTCACACTCTATGCTTAGTGCCCTTTGTATGGCTAGGACTGAAATGAACCTGGTAGAGCATCCCACACAAACGAATGCTCCACATGCGGGTTTCACATGCCACCAACTCCACATTCACAGGCAACTTCAGCGCCACAGCCGTTTTCAGATAGCCCTCAATGCAAAGGCTCTAGACGCAAATATTGGTGTGAGAGCTAATTCAATCAAGGAAACACTGCATGTTGGTGAAGGGCATATTGAAGAAGGATCAGCCGAGTGGTTCTTGTGGGAGAACAACTCCATTTGGCTCACTAACTTCACACACCATCAGGCTTCCAAGCAGCTCTCAAGGAAACTCAGTTTTCACACTCTATGCTTAGTGCCCTTTGTATGGCTAGCACTGAAATGAACCTGGTAGAGCATCCCACACAAACGAATGCTCCACATGCGGCTTTCACATGCCACCAACTCCACATTCACAGGCAACTTCAGCGCCACAGCCGTTTTCAGATAGCCCTCAATGCAAAGGCTCTAGACGCAAATATTGGTGTGAGAGCTAATTCAATCAAGGAAACACTGCATGTTGGTGAAGGGCATATTGAAGAAGGATCAGCCGAGTGGTTCTTGTGGGAGAACAACTCCATTTGGCTCACTAACTTCACACACCATCAGGCTTCCAAGCAGCTCTCAAGGAAACTCAATTTTCACGCTCTATGCTTAGTGCCCTTTGTATGGCTAGGACTGAAATGAACCTGGTAGAGCATCCCACACAAACGAATGCTCCACATGCGGGTTTCACATGCCACCAACTCCACATTCACAGGCAACTTCAGCGCCACAGCCGTTTTCAGATAGCCCTCAATGCAAAGGCTCTAGACGCAAATATTGGTGTGAGAGCTAATTCAATCAAGGAAACACTGCATGTTGGTGAAGGGCATATTGAAGAAGGATCAGCCGAGTGGTTCTTGTGGGAGAACAACTCCATTTGGCTCACTAACTTCACACACCATCAGGCTTCCAAGTAGCTCTCAAGGAAACTCAGTTTTCACACTCTATGCTTAGTGCCCTTTGTATGGCTAGCACTGAAATGAACCTGGTAGAGCATCCCACACAAACGAATGCTCCACATGCGGGTTTCACATGCCACCAACTCCACATTCACAGGCAACTTCAGCGCCACAGCCGTTTTCAGATAGCCCTCAATGCAAAGGCTCTAGACGCAAATATTGGTGTGAGAGCTAATTCAATCAAGGAAACACTGCATGTTGGTGAAAGGCATATTGAAGAAGTATCAGCCGAGTGGTTCTTGTGGGAGAACAACTCCATTTGGCTCACTAACTTCACACACCATCAGGCTTCCAAGCAGCTCTCAAGGAAACTCAGTTTTCACACTCTATGCTTAGTGCCCTTTGAGTGCATTATCTAGGAATGAACCTGGTAGAGCATCCCACACAAACGAATGCTCCACATGCGGGTTTCACATGCCACCAACTCCACATTCACAGGCAACTTCAGCGCCACAGCCGTTTTCAGATAGCCCTCAATGCAAAGGCTCTAGACGCAAATATTGGTGTGAGAGCTAATTCAATCAAGGAAACACTGCATGTTGGTGAAGGGCATATTGAAGAAGGATCAGCCGAGTGGTTCTTGTGGGAGAACAACTCCATTTGGCTCACTAACTTCACACACCATCAGGCTTCCAAGCAGCTCTCAAGGAAACTCAGTTTTCACGCTCTATGCTTAGTGCCCTTTGTATGGCTAGGACTGAAATGAACCTGGTAGAGCATCCCACACAAACGAATGCTCCACATGCGGGTTTCACATGCCACCAACTCCACATTCACAGGCAACTTCAGCGCCACAGCCGTTTTCAGATAGCCCTCAATGCAAAGGCTCTAGACGCAAATATTGGTGTGAGAGCTAATTCAATCAAGGAAACACTGCATGTTGGTGAAGGGCATATTGAAGAAGGATCAGCCGAGTGGTTCTTGTGGGAGAACAACTCCATTTGGCTCACTAACTTCACACACCATCAGGCTTCCAAGCAGCTCTCAAGGAAACTCAATTTTCACGCTCTATGCTTAGTGCCCTTTGTATGGCTAGGACTGAAATGAACCTGGTAGAGCATCCCACACAAACGAATGCTCCACATGCGGGTTTCACATGCCACCAACTCCACATTCACAGGCAACTTCAGCGCCACAGCCGTTTTCAGATAGCCCTCAATGCAAAGGCTCTAGACGCAAATATTGGTGTGAGAGCTAATTCAATCAAGGAAACACTGCATGTTGGTGAAGGGCATATTGAAGAAGGATCAGCCGAGTGGTTCTTGTGGGAGAACAACTCCATTTGGCTCACTAACTTCACACACCATCAGGCTTCCAAGTAGCTCTCAAGGAAACTCAGTTTTCACACTCTATGCTTAGTGCCCTTTGTATGGCTAGCACTGAAATGAACCTGGTAGAGCATCCCACACAAACGAATGCTCCACATGCGGGTTTCACATGCCACCAACTCCACATTCACAGGCAACTTCAGCGCCACAGCCGTTTTCAGATAGCCCTCAATGCAAAGGCTCTAGACGCAAATATTGGTGTGAGAGCTAATTCAATCAAGGAAACACTGCATGTTGGTGAAAGGCATATTGAAGAAGTATCAGCCGAGTGGTTCTTGTGGGAGAACAACTCCATTTGGCTCACTAACTTCACACACCATCAGGCTTCCAAGCAGCTCTCAAGGAAACTCAGTTTTCACACTCTATGCTTAGTGCCCTTTGAGTGCATTATCTAGGAATGAACCTGGTAGAGCATCCCACACAAACGAATGCTCCACATGCGGGTTTCACATGCCACCAACTCCACATTCACAGGCAACTTCAGCGCCACAGCCGTTTTCAGATAGCCCTCAATGCAAAGGCTCTAGACGCAAATATTGGTGTGAGAGCTAATTCAATCAAGGAAACACTGCATGTTGGTGAAGGGCATATTGAAGAAGGATCAGCCGAGTGTTTCTTGTGGGAGAACAACTCCATTTGGCTCACTAACTTCACACACCATCAGGCTTCCAAGCAGCTCTCAAGGAAACTCAGTTTTCACACTCTATGCTTAGTGCCCTTTGAGTGCATTATCTAGGAATGAACCTGGTAGAGCATCCCACACAAACGAATGCTCCACATGCGGGTTTCACATGCCACCAACTCCACATTCACAGGCAACTTCAGCGCCACAGCCGTTTTCAGATAGCCCTCAATGCAAAGGCTCTAGACGCAAATATTGGTGTGAGAGCTAATTCAATCAAGGAAACACTGCATGTTGGTGAAGGGCATATTGAAGAAGGATCAGCCGAGTGGTTCTTGTGGGAGAACAACTCCATTTGGCTCACTAACTTCACACACCATCAGGCTTCCAAGCAGCTCTCAAGGAAACTCAGTTTTCACGCTCTATGCTAGGTGCCCTTTGTATGGCTAGGACTGAAATGAACCTGGTAGAGCATCCCACACAAACGAATGCTCCACATGCGGGTTTCACATGCCACCAACTCCACATTCACAGGCAACTTCAGCGCCACAGCCGTTTTCAGATAGCCCTCAATGCAAAGGCTCTAGACGCAAATATTGGTGTGAGAGCTAATTCAATCAAGGAAACACTGCATGTTGGTGAAGGGCATATTGAAGAAGGATCAGCCGAGTGGTTCTTGTGGGAGAACAACTCCATTTGGCTCACTAACTTCACACACCATCAGGCTTCCAAGCAGCTCTCAAGGAAACTCAGTTTTCACACTCTATGCTTAGTGCCCTTTGTATGGCTAGCACTGAAATGAACCTGGTAGAGCATCCCACACAAACGAATGCTCCACATGCGGGTTTCACATGCCACCAACTCCACATTCACAGGCAACTTCAGCGCCACAGCCGTTTTCAGATATCCCTCAATGCAAAGGCTCTAGACGCAAATATTGGTGTGAGAGCTAATTCAATCAAGGAAACACTGCATGTTGGTGAAAGGCATATTGAAGAAGTATCAGCCGAGTGGTTCTTGTGGGAGAACAACTCCATTTGGCTCACTAACTTCACACACCATCAGGCTTCCAAGCAGCTCTCAAGGAAACTCAGTTTTGACACTCTATGCTTAGTGCCCTTTGAGTGCATTATCTAGGAATGAACCTGGTAGAGCATCCCACACAAACGAATGCTCCACATGCGGGTTTCACATGCCACCAACTCCACATTCACAGGCAACTTCAGCGCCACAGCCGTTTTCAGATAGCCCTCAATGCAAAGGCTCTAGACGCAAATATTGGTGTGAGAGCTAATTCAATCAAGGAAACACTGCATGTTGGTGAAGGGCATATTGAAGAAGGATCAGCCGAGTGGTTCTTGTGGGAGAACAACTCCATTTGGCTCACTAACTTCACACACCATCAGGCTTCCAAGCAGCTCTCAAGGAAACTCAGTTTTCACACTCTATGCTTAGTGCCCTTTGAGTGCATTATCTAGGAATGAACCTGGTAGAGCATCCCACACAAACGAATGCTCCACATGCGGGTTTCACATGCCACCAACTCCAGATTCACAGGCAACTTCAGCGCCACAGCCGTTTTCAGATAGCCCTCAATGCAAAGGCTCTAGACGCAAATATTGGTGTGAGAGCTAATTCAATCAAGGAAACACTGCATGTTGGTGAAGGGCATATTGAAGAAGGATCAGCCGAGTGGTTCTTGTGGGAGAACAACTCCATTTGGCTCACTAACTTCACACACCATCAGGCTTCCAAGCAGCTCTCAAGGAAACTCAGTTTTCACACTCTATGCTTAGTGCCCTTTGAGTGCATTATCTAGGAATGAACCTGGTAGAGCATCCCACACAAACGAATGCTCCACATGCGGGTTTCACATGCCACCAACTCCACATTCACAGGCAACTTCAGCGCCACAGCCGTTTTCAGATAGCCCTCAATGCAAAGGCTCTAGACGCAAATATTGGTGTGAGAGCTAATTCAATCAAGGAAACACTGCATGTTGGTGAAGGGCATATGGAAGAAGGATCAGCCGAGTGGTTCTTGTGGGAGAACAACTCCATTTGGCTCACTAACTTCACACACCATCAGGCTTCCAAGCAGCTCTCAAGGAAACTCAGTTTTCACACTCTATGCTTAGTGCCCTTTGAGTGCATTATCTAGGAAAGAACCTGGTAGAGCATCCCACACAAACGAATGCTCCACATGCAGGTTTCACATGCCACCAACTCCACATTCACAGGCAACTTCAGCGCCACAGCCGTTTTCAGATAGCCCTCAATGCAAAGGCTCTAGACGCAAATATTGGTGTGAGAGCTAATTCAATCAAGGAAACACTGCATGTTGGTGAAGGGCATATTGAAGAAGGATCAGCCGAGTGGTTCTTGTGGGAGAACAACTCCATTTGGCTCACTAACTTCACACACCATCAGGCTTCCAAGCAGCTCTCAAGGAAACTCAGTTTTCACACTCTATGCTTAGTGCCCTTTGTATGGCTAGGACTGAAATGAACCTGGTAGAGCATCCCACACAAACGAATGCTCCACATGCGGGTTTCACATGCCACCAACTCCACATTCACAGGCAACTTCAGCGCCACAGCCGTTTTCAGATAGCCCTCAATGCAAAGGCTCTAGACGCAAATATTGGTGTGAGAGCTAATTCAATCAAGGAAACACTGCATGTTGGTGAAGGGCATATTGAAGAAGGATCAGCCGAGTGGTTCTTGTGGGAGAACAACTCCATTTGGCTCACTAACTTCACACACCATCAGGCTTCCAAGCAGCTCTCAAGGAAACTCAGTTTTCACACTCTATGCTTAGTGCCCTTTGAGTGCATTATCTAGGAATGAACCTGGTAGAGCATCCCACACAAACGAATGCTCCACATGCGGGTTTCACATGCCACCAACTCCACATTCACAGGCAACTTCAGCGCCACAGCCGTTTTCAGATAGCCCTCAATGCAAAGGCTCTAGACGCAAATATTGGTGTGAGAGCTAATTCAATCAAGGAAACACTGCATGTTGGTGAAGGGCATATGGAAGAAGGATCAGCCGAGTGGTTCTTGTGGGAGAACAACTCCATTTGGCTCACTAACTTCACACACCATCAGGCTTCCAAGCAGCTCTCAAGGAAACTCAGTTTTCACACTCTATGCTTAGTGCCCTTTGAGTGCATTATCTAGGAAAGAACCTGGTAGAGCATCCCACACAAACGAATGCTCCACATGCAGGTTTCACATGCCACCAACTCCACATTCACAGGCAACTTCAGCGCCACAGCCGTTTTCAGATAGCCCTCAATGCAAAGGCTCTAGACGCAAATATTGGTGTGAGAGCTAATTCAATCAAGGAAACACTGCATGTTGGTGAAGGGCATATTGAAGAAGGATCAGCCGAGTGGTTCTTGTGGGAGAACAACTCCATTTGGCTCACTAACTTCACACACCATCAGGCTTCCAAGCAGCTCTCAAGGAAACTCAGTTTTCACACTCTATGCTTAGTGCCCTTTGTATGGCTAGGACTGAAATGAACCTGGTAGAGCATCCCACACAAACGAATGCTCCACATGCGGGTTTCACATGCCACCAACTCCACATTCACAGGCAACTTCAGCGCCACAGCCGTTTTCAGATAGCCCTCAATGCAAAGGCTCTAGACGCAAATATTGGTGTGAGAGCTAATTCAATCAAGGAAACACTGCATGTTGGTGAAGGGCATATTGAAGAAGGATCAGCCGAGTGGTTCTTGTGGGAGAACAACTCCATTTGGCTCACTAACTTCACACACCATCAGGCTTCCAAGCAGCTCTCAAGGAAACTCAGTTTTCACACTCTATGCTTAGTGCCCTTTGAGTGCATTATCTAGGAATGAACCTGGTAGAGCATCCCACACAAACGAATGCTCCACATGCGGGTTTCACATGCCACCAACTCCAGATTCACAGGCAACTTCAGCGCCACAGCCGTTTTCAGATAGCCCTCAATGCAAAGGCTCTAGACGCAAATATTGGTGTGAGAGCTAATTCAATCAAGGAAACACTGCATGTTGGTGAAGGGCATATTGAAGAAGGATCAGCCGAGTGGTTCTTGTGGGAGAACAACTCCATTTGGCTCACTAACTTCACACACCATCAGGCTTCCAAGCAGCTCTCAAGGAAACTCAGTTTTCACACTCTATGCTTAGTGCCCTTTGAGTGCATTATCTAGGAATGAACCTGGTAGAGCATCCCACACAAACGAATGCTCCACATGCGGGTTTCACATGCCACCAACTCCACATTCACAGGCAACTTCAGCGCCACAGCCGTTTTCAGATAGCCCTCAATGCAAAGGCTCTAGACGCAAATATTGGTGTGAGAGCTAATTCAATCAAGGAAACACTGCATGTTGGTGAAGGGCATATGGAAGAAGGATCAGCCGAGTGGTTCTTGTGGGAGAACAACTCCATTTGGCTCACTAACTTCACACACCATCAGGCTTCCAAGCAGCTCTCAAGGAAACTCAGTTTTCACACTCTATGCTTAGTGCCCTTTGAGTGCATTATCTAGGAAAGAACCTGGTAGAGCATCCCACACAAACGAATGCTCCACATGCAGGTTTCACATGCCACCAACTCCACATTCACAGGCAACTTCAGCGCCACAGCCGTTTTCAGATAGCCCTCAATGCAAAGGCTCTAGACGCAAATATTGGTGTGAGAGCTAATTCAATCAAGGAAACACTGCATGTTGGTGAAGGGCATATTGAAGAAGGATCAGCCGAGTGGTTCTTGTGGGAGAACAACTCCATTTGGCTCACTAACTTCACACACCATCAGGCTTCCAAGCAGCTCTCAAGGAAACTCAGTTTTCACACTCTATGCTTAGTGCCCTTTGTATGGCTAGGACTGAAATGAACCTGGTAGAGCATCCCACACAAACGAATGCTCCACATGCGGGTTTCACATGCCACCAACTCCACATTCACAGGCAACTTCAGCGCCACAGCCGTTTTCAGATAGCCCTCAATGCAAAGGCTCTAGACGCAAATATTGGTGTGAGAGCTAATTCAATCAAGGAAACACTGCATGTTGGTGAAGGGCATATTGAAGAAGGATCAGCCGAGTGGTTCTTGTGGGAGAACAACTCCATTTGGCTCACTAACTTCACACACCATCAGGCTTCCAAGCAGCTCTCAAGGAAACTCAGTTTTCACACTCTATGCTTAGTGCCCTTTGAGTGCATTATCTAGGAATGAACCTGGTAGAGCATCCCACACAAACGAATGCTCCACATGCGGGTTTCACATGCCACCAACTCCACATTCACAGGCAACTTCAGCGCCACAGCCGTTTTCAGATAGCCCTCAATGCAAAGGCTCTAGACGCAAATATTGGTGTGAGAGCTAATTCAATCAAGGAAACACTGCATGTTGGTGAAGGGCATATGGAAGAAGGATCAGCCGAGTGGTTCTTGTGGGAGAACAACTCCATTTGGCTCACTAACTTCACACACCATCAGGCTTCCAAGCAGCTCTCAAGGAAACTCAGTTTTCACACTCTATGCTTAGTGCCCTTTGAGTGCATTATCTAGGAAAGAACCTGGTAGAGCATCCCACACAAACGAATGCTCCACATGCAGGTTTCACATGCCACCAACTCCACATTCACAGGCAACTTCAGCGCCACAGCCGTTTTCAGATAGCCCTCAATGCAAAGGCTCTAGACGCAAATATTGGTGTGAGAGCTAATTCAATCAAGGAAACACTGCATGTTGGTGAAGGGCATATTGAAGAAGGATCAGCCGAGTGGTTCTTGTGGGAGAACAACTCCATTTGGCTCACTAACTTCACACACCATCAGGCTTCCAAGCAGCTCTCAAGGAAACTCAGTTTTCACACTCTATGCTTAGTGCCCTTTGTATGGCTAGGACTGAAATGAACCTGGTAGAGCATCCCACACAAACGAATGCTCCACATGCGGGTTTCACATGCCACCAACTCCACATTCACAGGCAACTTCAGCGCCACAGCCGTTTTCAGATAGCCCTCAATGCAAAGGCTCTAGACGCAAATATTGGTGTGAGAGCTAATTCAATCAAGGAAACACTGCATGTTGGTGAAGGGCATATTGAAGAAGGATCAGCCGAGTGGTTCTTGTGGGAGAACAACTCCATTTGGCTCACTAACTTCACACACCATCAGGCTTCCAAGCAGCTCTCAAGGAAACTCAGTTTTCACACTCTATGCTTAGTGCCCTTTGAGTGCATTATCTAGGAATGAACCTGGTAGAGCATCCCACACAAACGAATGCTCCACATGCGGGTTTCACATGCCACCAACTCCACATTCACAGGCAACTTCAGCGCCACAGCCGTTTTCAGATAGCCCTCAATGCAAAGGCTCTAGACGCAAATATTGGTGTGAGAGCTAATTCAATCAAGGAAACACTGCCTGTTGGTGAAGGGCATATTGAAGAAGGATCAGCCGAGTGGTTCTTGTGGGAGAACAACTCCATTTGGCTCACTAACTTCACACACCATCAGGCTTCCAAGCAGCTCTCAAGGAAACTCAGTTTTCACACTCTATGCTTAGTGCCCTTTGAGTGCATTATCTAGGAATGAACCTGGTAGAGCATCCCACACAAACGAATGCTCCACATGCGGGTTTCACATGCCACCAACTCCACATTCACAGGCAACTTCAGCGCCACAGCCGTTTTCAGATAGCCCTCAATGCAAAGGCTCTAGACGCAAATATTGGTGTGAGAGCTAATTCAATCAAGGAAACACTGCATGTTGGTGAAGGGCATCTTGATGAAGGATCAGCCGAGTGGTTCTTGTGGGAGAACAACTCCATTTGGCTCACTAACTTCACACACCATCAGGCTTCCAAGCAGCTCTCAAGGAAACTCAGTTTTCACACTCTATGCTTAGTGCCCTTTGAGTGCATTATCTAGGAATGAACCTGGTAGAGCATCCCACGCAAACGAATGCTCCACATGCGGGTTTCACATGCCACCAACTCCACATTCACAGGCAACTTCAGCGCCACAGCCGTTTTCAGATAGCCCTCAATGCAAAGGCTCTAGACGCAAATATTGGTGTGAGAGCTAATTCAATCAAGGAAACACTGCATGTTGGTGAAGGGCATATTGAAGAAGGATCAGCCGAGTGGTTCTTGTGGGAGAACAACTCCATTTGGCTCACTAACTTCACACACCATCAGGCTTCCAAGTAGCTCTCAAGGAAACTCAGTTTTCACACTCTATGCTTAGTGCCCTTTGTATGGCTAGGACTGAAATGAACCTGGTAGAGCATCCCACACAAACGAATGCTCCACATGCGGGTTTCACATGCCACCAACTCCACATTCACAGGCAACTTCAGCGCCACAGCCGTTTTCAGATAGCCCTCAATGCAAAGGCTCTAGACGCAAATATTGGTGTGAGAGCTAATTCAATCAAGGAAACACTGCATGTTGGTGAAGGGCATATTGAAGAAGGATCAGCCGAGTGGTTCTTGTGGGAGAACAACTCCATTTGGCTCACTAACTTCACACACCATCAGGCTTCCAAGCAGCTCTCAAGGAAACTCAGTTTTCACGCTCTATGCTTAGTGCCCTTTGAGTGCATTATCTAGGAATGAACCTGGTAGAGCATCCCACACAAACGAATGCTCCACATGCGGTTTTCACATGCCACCAACTCCACATTCACAGGCAACTTCAGCGCCACAGCCGTTTTCAGATAGCCCCCAATGCAAAGGCTCTAGACGCAAATATTGGTGTGAGAGCTAATTCAATCAAGGAAACACTGCATGTTGGTGAAGGGCATATTGAAGAAGGATCAGCCGAGTGGTTCTTGTGGGAGAACAACTCCATTTGGCTCACTAACTTCACACACCATCAGGCTTCCAAGCAGCTCTCAAGGATGCTCAGTTTTCACACTCTATGCTTAGTGCCCTTTGAGTGCATTATCTAGGAATGAACCTGGTAGAGCATCCCACACAAACGAATGCTCCACATGCGGGTTTCACATGCCACCAACTCCACATTCACAGGCAACTTCAGCGCCACAGCCGTTTTCAGATAGCCCTCAATGCAAAGGCTCTAGACGCAAATATTGGTGTGAGAGCTAATTCAATCAAGGAAACACTGCATGTTGGTGAAGGGCATATTGAAGAAGGATCAGCCGAGTGGTTCTTGTGGGAGAACAACTCCATTTGGCTCACTAATTTCACACACCATCAGGCTTCCAAGCAGCTCTCAAGGAAACTCAGTTTTCACACTCTATGCTTAGTGCCCTTTGAGTGCATTATCTAGGAATGAACCTGGTAGAGCATCCCACACAAACGAATGCTCCACATGCGGGTTTCACATGCCACCAACTCCACATTCACAGGCAACTTCAGCGCCACAGCCGTTTTCAGATAGCCCTCAATGCAAAGGCTCTAGACGCAAATATTGGTGTGAGAGCTAATTCAATCAAGGAAACACTGCATGTTGGTGAAGGGCATATTGAAGAAGGATCAGCCGAGTGGTTCTTGTGGGAGAACAACTCCATTTGGCTCACTAACTTCACACACCATCAGGCTTCCAAGCAGCTCTCAAGGAAACTCAGTTTTCACACTCTATGCTTAGTGCCCTTTGAGTGCATTATCTAGGAATGAACCTGGTAGAGCATCCCACACAAACGAATGCTCCACATGCGGGTTTCACATGCCACCAACTCCACATTCACAGGCAACTTCAGCGCCACAGCCGTTTTCAGATAGCCCTCAATGCAAAGGCTCTAGACGCAAATATTGGTGTGAGAGCTAATTCAATCAAGGAAACACTGCATGTTGGTGAAGGGCATCTTGATGAAGGATCAGCCGAGTGGTTCTTGTGGGAGAACAACTCCATTTGGCTCACTAACTTCACACACCATCAGGCTTCCAAGCAGCTCTCAAGGAAACTCAGTTTTCACACGCTATGCTTAGTGCCCTTTGAGTGCATTATCTAGGAATGAACCTGGTAGAGCATCCCACGCAAACGAATGCTCCCACATGCGGGTTTCACATGCCACCAACTCCACATTCACAGGCAACTTCAGCGCCACAGCCGTTTTCAGATAGCCCTCAATGCAAAGGCTCTAGACGCAAATATTGGTGTGAGAGCTAATTCAATCAAGGAAACACTGCATGTTGGTGAAGGGCATATTGAAGAAGGATCAGCCGAGTGGTTCTTGTGGGAGAACAACTCCATTTGGCTCACTAATTTCACACACCATCAGGCTTCCAAGTAGCTCTCAAGGAAACTCAGTTTTCACACTCTATGCTTAGTGCCCTTTGTATGGCTAGGACTGAAATGAACCTGGTAGAGCATCCCACACAAACGAATGCTCCACATGCGGGTTTCACATGCCACCAACTCCACATTCACAGGCAACTTCAGCGCCACAGCCGTTTTCAGATAGCCCTCAATGCAAAGGCTCTAGACGCAAATATTGTTGTTTGAGCTAATTCAATCAAGGAAACACTGCATGTTGGTGAAGGGCATATTGAAGAAGGATCAGCCGAGTGGTTCTTGTGGGAGAACAACTCCATTTGGCTCACTAACTTCACACACCATCAGGCTTCCAAGCAGCTCTCAAGGAAACTCAGTTTTCACGCTCTATGCTTAGTGCCCTTTGAGTGCATTATCTAGGAATGAACCTGGTAGAGCATCCCACACAAACGAATGCTCCACATGCGGTTTTCACATGCCACCAACTCCACATTCACAGGCAACTTCAGCGCCACAGCCGTTTTCAGATAGCCCCCAATGCAAAGGCTCTAGACGCAAATATTGGTGTGAGAGCTAATTCAATCAAGGAAACACTGCATGTTGGTGAAGGGCATATTGAAGAAGGATCAGCCGAGTGGTTCTTGTGGGAGAACAACTCCATTTGGCTCACTAACTTCACACACCATCAGGCTTCCAAGCAGCTCTCAAGCATGCTCAGTTTTCACACTCTATGCTTAGTGCCCTTTGAGTGCATTATCTAGGAATGAACCTGGTAGAGCATCCCACACAAACGAATGCTCCACATGCGGGTTTCACATGCCACCAACTCCACATTCACAGGCAACTTCAGCGCCACAGCCGTTTTCAGATAGCCCTCAATGCAAAGGCTCTAGACGCAAATATTGGTTTGAGAGCTAATTCAATCAAGGAAACACTGCATGTTGGTGAAGGGCATATTGAAGAAGGATCAGCCGAGTGGTTCTTGTGGGAGAACAACTCCATTTGGCTCACTAATTTCACACACCATCAGGCTTCCAAGCAGCTCTCAAGGAAACTCAGTTTTCACACTCTATGCTTAGTGCCCTTTGAGTGCATTATCTAGGAATGAACCTGGTAGAGCATCCCACACAAACGAATGCTCCACATGCGGGTTTCACATGCCACCAACTCCACATTCACAGGCAACTTCAGCGCCACAGCCGTTTTCAGATAGCCCTCAATGCAAAGGCTCTAGACGCAAATATTGGTGTGAGAGCTAATTCAATCAAGGAAACACTGCATGTTGGTGAAGGGCATATTGAAGAAGGATCAGCCGAGTGGTTCTTGTGGGAGAACAACTCCATTTGGCTCACTAACTTCACACACCATCAGGCTTCCAAGCAGCTCTCAAGGAAACTCAGTTTTCACACTCTATGCTTAGTGCCCTTTGTATGGCTAGCACTGAAATGAACCTGGTAGAGCATCCCACACAAACGAATGCTCCACATGCGGTTTTCACATGCCACCAACTCCACATTCACAGGCAACTTCAGCGCCACAGCCGTTTTCAGATAGCCCTCAATGCAAAGGCTCTAGACGCAAATATTGGTGTGAGAGCTAATTCAATCAAGGAAACACTGCATGTTGGTGAAGGGCATATTGAAGAAGGATCAGCCGAGTGGTTCTTCTGGGAGAACAACTCCATTTGGCTCACTAACTTCACACACCATCAGGCTTCCAAGCAGCTCTCAAGGAAACTCAGTTTTCACACTCTATGCTTAGTGCCCTTTGAGTGCATTATCTAGGAATGAACCTGGTAGAGCATCCCACACAAACGAATGCTCCACATGCGGGTTTCACATGCCACCAACTCCACATTCACAGGCAACTTCAGCGCCACAGCCGTTTTCAGATAGCCCTCAATGCAAAGGCTCTAGACGCAAATATTGGTGTGAGAGCTAATTCAATCAAGGAAACACTGCATGTTGGTGAAGGGCATATTGAAGAAGGATCAGCCGAGTGGTTCTTCTGGGAGAACAACTCCATTTGGCTCACTAACTTCACACACCATCAGGCTTCCAAGCAGCTCTCAAGGAAACTCAGTTTTCACACTCTATGCTTAGTGCCCTTTGAGTGCATTATCTAGGAATGAACCTGGTAGAGCATCCCACACAAACGAATGCTCCACATGCGGCTTTCACATGCCACCAAATCCACATTCACAGGCAACTTCAGCACCACAGCCGTTTTCAGATAGCCCTCAATGCAAAGGCTCTAGACGCAAATATTGGTGTGAGAGCTAATTCAATCAAGGAAACACTGCATGTTGGTGAAGGGCATATTGAAGAAGGATCAGCCGAGTGGTTCTTGTGGGAGAACAACTCCATTTGGCTCACTAACTTCACACACCATCAGGCTTCCAAGCAGCTCTCAAGGAAACTCAGTTTTCACACTCTATGCTTAGTGCCCTTTGTGTGCCTAGGACTGAAATGAAGCTTGGTCAGCATCCCACACAAACGAATGCTCCACATGCGGGTTTCACATGCCACCAACTCCACATTCACAGGCAACTTCAGCGCCACAGCCGTTTTCAGATAGCCCTCAATGCAAAGGCTCTAGACGCAAATATTGGTGTGAGAGCTAATTCAATCAAGGAAACACTGCATGTTGGTGAAGGGCATATTGAAGAAGGATCAGCCGAGTGGTTCTTGTGGGAGAACAACTCCATTTGGCTCACTAACTTCACACACCATCAGGCTTCCAAGCAGCTCTCAAGGAAACTCAGTTTTCACACTCTATGCTTAGTGCCCTTTGAGTGCATTATCTAGGAATGAACCTGGTAGAGCATCCCACACAAACGAATGCTCCACATGCGGGTTTCACATGCCACCAACTCCACATTCACAGGCAACTTCAGCGCCACAGCCGTTTTCAGATAGCCCTCAATGCAAAGGCTCTAGACGCAAATATTGGTGTGAGAGCTAATTCAATCAAGGAAACACTGCATGTTGGTGAAGGGCATATTGAAGAAGGATCAGCCGAGTGGTTCTTGTGGGAGAACAACTCCATTTGGCTCACTAACTTCACACACCATCAGGCTTCCAAGCAGCTCTCAAGGAAACTCAGTTTTCACACTCTATGCTTAGTGCCCTTTGAGTGCATTATCTAGGAATGAACCTGGTAGAGCATCCCACACAAACGAATGCTCCACATGCGGGTTTCACATGCCACCAACTCCACATTCACAGGCAACTTCAGCGCCACAGCCCTTTTTAGATGCCCCCAATGCAAAGGCTCTAGACGCAAATATTGGTGTGAGAGCTAATTCAATCAAGGAAACACTGCATGTTGGTGAAGGGCATATTGAAGAAGGATCAGCCGAGTGGTTCTTGTGGGAGAACAACTCCATTTGGCTCACTAACTTCACACACCATCAGGCTTCCAAGTAGCTCTCAAGGAAACTCAGTTTTCACACTCTATGCTTAGTGCCCTTTGTATGGCTAGCACTGAAAATAACCTGGTAGAGCATCCCACACAAACGAATGCTCCACATGCGGGTTTCACATGCCACCAACTCCACATTCACAGGCAACTTCAGCGCCACAGCCGTTTTCAGATAGCCCTCAATGCAAAGGCTCTAGACGCAAATATTGTTGTTTGAGCTAATTCAATCAAGGAAACACTGCATGTTGGTGAAGGGCATATTGAAGAAGGATCAGCCGAGTGGTTCTTGTGGGAGAACAACTCCATTTGGCTCACTAACTTCACACACCATCAGGCTTCCAAGCAGCTCTCAAGGAAACTCAGTTTTCACACTCTATGCTTAGTGCCCTTTGAGTGCATTATCTAGGAATGAACCTGGTAGAGCATCCCACACAAACGAATGCTCCACATGCGGTTTTCACATGCCACCAACTCCACATTCACAGGCAACTTCAGCGCCACAGCCGTTTTCAGATAGCCCCCAATGCAAAGGCTCTAGACGCAAATATTGGTGTGAGAGCTAATTCAATCAAGGAAACACTGCATGTTGGTGAAGGGCATATTGAAGAAGGATCAGCCGAGTGGTTCTTGTGGGAGAACAACTCCATTTGGCTCACTAACTTCACACACCATCAGGCTTCCAAGCAGCTCTCAAGGAAACTCAGTTTTCACACTCTATGCTTAGTGCCCTTTGTATGGCTAGGACTGAAATGAACCTGGTAGAGCATCGCACACAAACGAATGCTCCACATGCGGGTTTCACATGCCACCAACTCCACATTCACAGGCAACTTCAGCGCCACAGCCGTTTTCAGATAGCCCTCAATGCAAAGGCTCTAGACGCAAATATTGGTGTGAGAGCTAATTCAATCAAGGAAACACTGCATGTTGGTGAAGGGCATATTGAAGAAGGATCAGCCGAGTGGTTCTTGTGGGAGAACAACTCCATTTGGCTCACTAACTTCACACACCATCAGGCTTCCAAGCAGCTCTCAAGGAAACTCAGTTTTCACACTCTATGCTTAGTGCCCTTTGTATGGCTAGGACTGAAATGAACC